>NC_051184.2:45741209-45811209 GCF_013339695.2 Rhipicephalus sanguineus | reverse complement strand
CGAGATTAAAGTTCCGGCTTGTCCGGCTTGTCGCCAATGCCATGTCGAATCGTACGCGGTGATGCCACAGAGTGACCACGTTGCAATCAAAGGGAACAGTTTACTCGTAACAGCCACTGAAAGCACAGCTATACATACAGGCTCGCTCACATATCGTTCACCTATATAGAATCAAGCTATCCTATCGTTTCTATCCTAAATACAAATATAAGTCAGCTAAAACGCGGCTGAATACGCGGGTAAGAAATACTGAAAAGAAAGGGGCACAAGAAACAACGTAACTGTCAAAATAAATCGCACCAACCGCAACATTTTTTTTTTTTTTTACACGCGTGCTCACTATTTAAGCCTGCAAGTAATGTGAGGGTTGACACGGTACAGTGCCTCCTTTCGCGTGTGTCAGCTGCTCTCCGTCGGCAGCGAATGCACAAGTACGCAAGCGATCGAGAGCTTGAGACCTTTATTAATATTTCTTTATTTCGTGTCGCTATACACCGCCACATAAGATGCACGCGTATAGGACTCGTTTTTCACACCACAACTAATCAACATTTCTGTTTGCTGTACACGCCCGCAGCGAGAAAAAAAAAAGGCTAACATTTTCGTTAAGTACTGTTTAGTAAAACCGGAGTTCGACACTTGCGACGCAAATATACGCGTGCTGCCTGCAGAATCGTGAATTGCATAAAAGGGGCTCGCTCTTGCATTACATATCGGTTTAGGTTTCTGCGATCTTGCCTTTCCTACGCATGAATTACCCGAACGCAAGTGTGGCGAAAATTCCAAAGCTGCCCAGAACCACAAGCATTGCAGGATATGGAGTTTTTCGATCAGGGGACCCAAGCGGTTTGCGAAAGCAAGAAGTCTTAGTTATTCGCTGCTGCCTCCAATTGCGACTTGTACATATATGCAAGCGAAACGCAAGCCAGTCCCCCAAAGTGCGGAACGGGCACAGAGCCCTTAAAAGGCTCCGAGCCTAAAGGCCTCCTGTGCCTAAAGACTTCTTGTGCCTAAAGACTTCCTGTGCCTAAAGGCCTCCTGTGCCTAAAGACTTTTTGTGCCTAAAGACTTCCTGTGCCTAAAGACTTCCTGCGCCTAAAGAACTTCTGTGCATAAAGGCCTCCTGTGCCTATATATAAAGGCCTCCAGTGCCTGAAAGACTTCGCACCTTCTAGACTCATTCGAAGGCTACTCCTTGAGCTAGTCATTCTAGTAGAGCTCACTCGAGACAGCTTCTTTCGTAAAGTATGCCGCACAAAAGAAACTTACGAAAAATATACGCTCTATTTAGTAAAAAATATCATTTGCGTGAGCAATTGGATACGCCAGACAAAGACAAAAATTACTGCACGAATACGCGTCGTCGTGTGTGTATATATATATATATATATATATATATATATATATATATATATATTAGATAGATAGATAGATAGATAGATAGATAGATAGATAGATAGATAGATAGATAGATAGATAGATAGATAGATAGATAGATAGACAGACAGAGAGACAGACAGACAGACAGACAGACAGACAGACAGACAGACAGACAGACAGACAGACAGACAGACAGACAGACAGATAGATAGATAGATAGATAGATAGATAGATAGATAGATAGATAGATAGATAGATAGATAGATAGATAGATAGATAGATAGATAGATAGATAGATAGATAGATAGATATGGAGTTGCAATGCTGCTCGCAAGGTCGGCAGGGAAAACTACGTAAGAAAACTTCGGGGCTCTTTTGACATGGCACGTGGAGTCTATATACACGCCGTATATACATCGCCACGCCGCGGTCACGTACAGCTGACGCAAGAAAAACACTCGTGCTGTGCGCACGTGCCTCAGTATACCCCGCGGAGAGAGCACACATAACGAAACCGTATATTACAGCATCGCAAGCATATGCTATATAGTGCATAAGCGTATACAGAAAGCGGAAACAAGAAAAGCAAGGTTACAACGCGCGAACCTTTCTCATAGACGCATACGAAGTCTATACAGCTATATAGATGTATCGAAACGGTCTAAGTGTCCCAGCGTATAATACACGGACTGTGCACGGCTACTCATGCGCACTTACACCATCGGCACCGCACGTATATAAACGCCGCACACTGACGCAACTTTTTATTACGAGCCGGAAACTGCAGCTTTCGCTGCGGCAATCGGCGTTTCGAAATACACCGAAAGCGCCGCGCCGCTCGTTACAGAAAGAGAGAGAGAGAGAGAGAGAAAGAAAGAATAGAAAAAGATGAAGAGTCCGAATATCCGACACAAAACGAGAATCGCGCGAAGAATATTGCGCAGCGACTTTCCTACTTCGACTAAGAGATAACGAGAATGGAGAATAAAAGAAAAGTAAAAAAAAAAAGAACATTTTCATCCGGGACTCTTTCGTGCGTTTCACAAAACGTCACTGCACAGATTGAGCAATCTGTATAACGCTGTGTAGTATTTCTGGAAACAAAAAATACGACGTTTACCAACATAAACGCGAACGACACACGCAGCCGCGTTATAGCACCGTTTGGTGTTTTTTTTTCTTATTTTTTTATTAGACGAGCACATAAGTGAATGGCCGTATACACATTACGTCTCTAAGGGACAAAGGTAGAGTCAGAAGAAGAAGAAAAAGAAAGCTGCGTGTGTAGAAACAATTTGACCAAAACGGATCTTTCTGTAGGTACGCTTGCACGATGTTGAACAAACGAATATAGCATACTGCGAATACGTCAGAGTGATGAAGCGAAATTAACAACAAGAAAATCGACTATAGGCTCCGTTTCGCAAAACGTCGACAGTGTTTTATAATCTCAGCTGTGATTACAATTGTTACGTAAACAACTGTTTTACTACAAGTTACGTTTACAATAATGGATAAAATCAGCAAGACCTACAGAAACGCGCCGTTACTGCCGTAATTTTTTCTCCCTGCACCTTTACTGCTCAACTTCATTATGAACAGCGCCTAAATAAACCAATCACTACAACAGTTATTCTACGTGACCAAGCACTTTTTGCCCGTCATTCAAAGCAGACCGCGCTATGCGCTAGGCATTTTTACGTCCACTCCTGTCACCTTCGTTGGCGAAATCCCGCAAGATCTTGCGAGAGCACGCGAAGCAGGGACGTGCTGTGACGCTTAAAAACAGTCGACGAAAAACCTTCCGCGTCCGCCATTCGTCAGTGCGGAAAGAACACATTCGTGACGTCATTAGAGGCCCTTAACCCCTAGCCCGAAATCAAAGGAGCGCACTCGCTTCAAGGCCACCCGCTTTTTAAATTTCCGTTTTTCTTTGGTTCACGCAATGACGTCAAAGCTTCACTCCTCCTTGTCAAGAATAGAGCATGTGCGGTGGCGCTACCCTCGCACGAATATAACCCGCCACGCCCTCTTTCGCAACCAAAGGGAAACAGCTCGCGGAGAGAGGCGTTTGCGATGAAGACAGATCGTCGCCGTATACGATAGTGTTGTCCCCTCGAGGCTGTCGTCGTTATTTGACGGGGCTTTCAGTAGACACCCCCCCCCCTCGCGTCAGCCGCAGTCAGGGCCAGATGCCTCACAAAGATATGCCCATTAGAAGAAGGGATTAAAAAACTCGTTATCCGACCCCTGCAGTGAGGGCGCGTTCCAATTAAAAATTGAGCACCATTTCAGGTTGCTGCACGCCGCATTTTAATTCGTCCCTGAGGAGGCTGACGTTGCTTTCTTTCTAGAAACATCGCGTCACTCGGACATTTCGCCCGATATCGTTCTCTCGGCCACTTTAATTTTCGCTTTATATCCCGTAATTACGGTAAACTTCGATTAACATCTGCAAAATAACGCACCTACGCTTTCCCGGCTTTCGTTATCAGTTGGCCTCGTGTGGTTGTGTCTCTTAAGTGTGAAACTTTAGCGTATTCCGTTTTCTTTTCCTTTTTTTTTAATGTCTGGTGTGTTTCAGCGCGACACATGGAACCAATTTTCTTACCGCGGCGTTTTATTGTTACGCGCTTCTCTCTGAATACGCTTCGAACCCGCACAAAGAAAGCAAGAAAGAGAGAGAGAGAGAAAGAAAGCCGACATCTCGTTTCCACTCTTCTACGTCGAATAAATATGCCTTTCGGAGCGCTAACACCAAACCATTCACCAAGCAAGGGGAAACAATATCTCTCGTGACAACGGCGACGGAGAAACAGTAGCCAACGAAAAGATTCCCGCACATAACCACGTGCTCGAAACGAAAGCCTAAACCTCGTCCCAATTTCGTGCAACACGAGACCTTTCTTCAAAGCCGAAACGTGATGCCACGGAGGGCGGTTACGTAAACCACGCCAAATAACGCGCGGGGCAAGAAAAAAAAAATATGGCGGTTAAGCCTTCCGTTGTCGCTATAGCGCTGTATAGTTTCGCGTTGCCTTCGAACGAGCCAAAGTCAATCGATCGATAAAGCCGCACTCGGTCGGAAGACTAGAAGAGGGTACGGGTAACTGAAAACAAGATAAGGTATAGACAAATAAAACAATATCAGGAAGAAGTACAAAGGGGGACAGAGGAGGGGTATGGCTAAAAGGGTACTATCGTGAACGCCCTCCGCCTAAACCTCCGCCCACACAAGCGCGCCCGTAAATGCTACGGACAGAAAATAAACTAAGAAGAGAGGGGGAAAGACCACGCCATCCGCATAGTGAATCCAAGCCTCTACACCTCTACACTCTTACGCAACAAGCGCTGTCGCCACGCGCCCGCGATACCGCTACACATATACAGGCCGGTCTTGCGTCGAATGCAGTGTGTGCCGCCGGTGCCATCTGCCAGGCGGCGCTACGATCGCTTCTTTTGCTAACCCTGCACATCCGGTATTCGCTTTCGCTCTCACCTCTCCCTTCAGTAGCCTCCTCTCCACTGCACACGGCGCATCGCAACAAGAAGCCCCCGCGGCTTCCTACATATATTTCCAACGTGACACGTCCCCGACCTTGTCGAAAAATGGGGGTCCGTACTCTTTCAATCTTCCACTCTTGCAGTCGTCACTATCGGTATATTTTCTATCGTGTAGACTACACGGGCGCGATCACATTAGAAAAACTTGGGAATGGGGAACCAAAAGACTGTCCGAAATTTTCAACATGTCGCTTCCGAATATTTTCTTTTTCTTTTTTTTTTTTCATTATCATCGTTGACATGCACTGTATCCGAAATGTACAGAGTCTCGGCAGAACGTAAGGCCAGTCCTTCTTTAGCTACAAATTCGAAACGCGCTTATCGAACCGTCGAACCATCAAAAGGTAGGATAAATATCGCAAGAACTGCCCCCGAACTCTCTGTTTCAATTTGTCCCCACTGCTGCGAGGGTATTCGATCGCGCACACAGTTCGGTGTCGCCATAATACGATTCGATTCACATACGTGTCTGCTGGAACGTCGTTATCCTAATTCGACTCGACAGTAACAAAAGAAAGAGAGCAATAATAATAATAAAAAAGAAAACCAACGGCTTGCGCAAACCACACACTATCTTAGTCTCGGGCACGTTCTCTAAATCCAACATGGCGGGGCATAGCCTGACTCTCGTCCTTTATCTCACGCTCAAACACTCGACAGCCTCCCACATTCCCAGACAAGTCTCGTGCTCCCCGGGAGCTCCCAGCGACGTCCGCAGGGAGCCCGGCGATGTGGCGCAGGATGACGCAACGACTAGCCTCGCCGCTCTACACTGGAAGGCAGAAGAAGCGGCTGCGGCGGCTATTACAGCACAAGTAAAAAAAGAAAAGCTTCAAAAGCGCGCTAGAACTCGCTCGATACTCTGTTTCCATGCGCTCACAGTCGGATCCACGCGTCGAAGATGAAACAGGGGAGAGAGAGCGAAAGAGAGGGGGGAGAGAGAGAGAGAGAGAAAGAGAGGGAGAGAGACGCTGCAGTGGTGTGTCGCAACCGACAACGGCAGGGCTTGCAGGCTATCCTGGTCGACACCGGTGCACTGCGGCGAAGAAGCAGGCCCCACCTTCCCGTACAGGGACTAAGCGCGCGCGCGTTTTGCGCAATCCCGACTGATGGGCGCAGCTGTACACAGAGTCGCCGCCGCTTCCTCGTCCCGTACTGTGTAAACTAGGAAAGGCTTATTACTTTTGTTGGCACGCTAACTTCTCCAACGATGCTGAGCTGTGCTCTCGGAGGCCTTGTTCGGACCAAGGAGGTTGGGACTAAGACGCCGGCCAGACCCTCTTCGAGCGCGAAAAGAACTGCCGAAAAAATGTTGCGAAACGGCCGGAAACTCCTCCGCAAATGACAAACTGCGTGCACGAACGATGGCGTGACGTTCGATTCTTCATCGTATTTTTTTTTCTTTTTTACACTTTCGTAATCTTTCTTCGGCGGTCGATAAGTCATTTTCGGGGCCGAAACAAGAAATGACCCGGTGCGTTTCCTTTCTGTATTTGGTATCGGGAGCGAACTTACGAAACATGGCCCCGTATAATTAACGAGCTAGAGGACGCGCGTATTCGATTCAGGTGACCCACCCGACAGTGCAAGCGCTCTCCTGTAGCACTGGTGTACACTGTTCGGGACTTCTTTTTCTTTTCAAGTTATTTCGGTGCGTACTATACTTAATACCAACGGGAAATTTTATGATACAGAGCTCGCTACGAGAAGCGGCGCACAGGATACACGCATAGTTCAAACATTGATATATGGATTTTTCTTTCTTTTTTTTAACCGCGAGGGGCGAAAGCATCTAAAATAATTCTCTCTCCAATCTAACTTCGTTCTAGAATTTTCGGACCTTTGAGGATGATTATCGTATAATGTCTTCTTTTTTTTTTCTTAGTTATTATCAGGCGATAAGGGGTAGTAGAGCCATCGACATTATGGTCGCTCTCCAACACGATCGCTCTCCCGCTGTGATTCGCGTGCGCGAGCGCGGCTACCATGTACTGAGGAGTGCGGCGCCGGCAAGTGGCGGCACCCCGTGGCAAGAAGCGCATCTGATCCGAACGCCGCTCTCGATTTACGTCGGCTATCGGCCAATAAGCGTGCTATGTCTCTTGTGACGTAAACTGGCAGATCCACGACGTCAACGTGCAGACGCCCCGCCCACCGACGAGAGTGAGAACCGGCCTCTGTTTGAAAAGAGGGTGCCTGGGGAAACGGCAACTTCGCGCTCAGCTTGTGGCCTTTACGCGGCGTGCACGACTGTAACATTTGGCAGAGCTGTTCATAGCCGTGTCAGCTTTCCGCAGGATGTGTTTATTAAACAAGCCCAAGGGGTGCTTCATGACCCCTTTAAGAGTGTCTTTCGTCGCGCTGCTGAGGTGGATCTCGGAGGACACGTAGAGAGAAGCGCGTGGTTGGCATCTGCTCCGTCAGGTGGCGCAACGATCTCAGCTGCCCACAAGATAACCCGTCCGCTCTTTTAGTGAACTCATCCGATTATTTTTCGTTAATTATACTGACAGTTTCTTAACCTTTAAGTAAACTTACG
Organism: Rhipicephalus sanguineus; assembly: GCF_013339695.2. NCBI lineage: Eukaryota > Metazoa > Arthropoda > Arachnida > Ixodida > Ixodidae > Rhipicephalus > Rhipicephalus sanguineus. The sequence continues at coordinate 45,803,726 of NC_051184.2, read as the reverse complement.
CTCCAATATCATATGTATATAATGTAACTCTTCAACTTGAACAAGAACCGTCGATTTCGTAAAAGTTTTATTTGTTAAAAGAAATCTTATGAATATTACGGAAACCGGAAGTAAGTGCTCGACCGGAAGCGCTTGCAAGAGGAAACAAGAGTGTTACTCGTTGTTCATGCCCGCTAAAAAAAAGTGCTGTTTAATTAAGCGGGATCGCGCGATAGCAACCCCAGTGAGTGCGTATCCGAATAAACACGACCGCGAAGGAAATGGCGCCCGGCAGGAAGCGTTCGATCAGAGGAAGTCTGGGACGGCGGCAGGCTGAAATCTATACCCCGAACCTCGCAAGAGACTGTCGGGGTAACAGAAGATTAGACCAGCTAATCACGGCGTTCCAGTTAATCTAACAGCACAGTAACAACGTCATATAGCGTAACCGTCCGTCGGCACTCGATGCCGCCACGATAGGAACGCGACGTTTATTAAGACGAGGTTCTTGTTCGTATATTACACGGCGCACGGATAGCGAGGAAGAATTCCTCGCACCCCGGAAATTGCTGAAACACACACACACACACACACACACACACACACACACACACACACACACACACACACACACACACACACACACACACACACACACACACACACACACACACACACACACACACACACACACACACACACACACACACACACCTAGCGGCCAATTTCGCTTCCCCCGGGTAACAACGCTAATTGTGGCTATTGTGACGGTCGCCGTCCCAATAAATGTCACGTCTATGCGAGTGACAGGCTTTATTAAAAACGATCCCGCAGCCACGAGAACCGCATACTAGATATATATACTATATAGAAAATGAAGCCGACAGACACTACGTAGATTGAACATAGCAAACGTTTCCCGGGTGTCCTCTTCCCTGTACGACAGCGTGGCAACGCAGCGAAGCCCACCCTCTGCAGAGGATTAAAGAAAGTTCGATGTAAGAGAGAAAGGAGGGTTGGCATGCGCGTGCGGTTTGGTGTCGACGTAGATTTCCCTCCCCCTATGGATCAACTACATAGCTGAGCAGGTATTAAATTGATTAAGAGCGCAGATATTGCTGAAAATCCAGCCTTCCCCTGACAGCTTGTATATCGCACTGGCTTTTATCCCGGCTGTTCTTGAGCTGGGCTGACGTGAATTAGCTGTGCGGCGAATGCGGCTTACGCAGGATGGCCAAGTGGCGGCACAGAAATGGCGCCAGCGCTATACACCAGAGCACGCCTGTCTCGCGCCCAGGCTGCTGGCGAGCCGAGCGGATACTCTGGCACCCAGACGCTGGACTGCCACGGCGCGCTGGGTTGCGCCAAGTAAACAAGGCAAGCTGCAGCTCTGAGGCTTTAAAGTGCGAAAAAGTACCCGCTCACGCCGCTTCCGCGTATAAGAGCTCGTCTGGGCACTACTGCGTCGTCTTTGGATGCCAAAACAAGCAGCGCAGCAGGAGGATATTCGCGCTGTCTGCAACGATCACAACGCTCCGCGGGAATCGTGCCGGTGCTGTGTTTTCAGCTTCGCCACGAGTGGATAACTGCGATTCAAGCAGAAAAACTACGAGCCGAGTGAAAATGCGCGAATAAGTACACTAACTGCGTGTATTCTATAGCGTGATTCCCATCCATTTTACGAACCTAATTTGCGTGACACGCAGCTGGGTTGAAGGGAGCTTTTGTGTAGGGGTGCACTTACTACATTTCAGCGTTTCCTTTGACGAAAATGTAGCGCACGGTAGTGCTTTCTAGCGCAAGCAAGCAGCATGCTTTGCTACTTTCAACGCACTGTTAAGCTTTAGTGCTTTCGCTACGCCTTGAAGATTGCCAGCTTTCGTCGTGAAATGGTAGTAAATGGTACGGTGTTCCTGAACAGCTGGCCAGAACTTCGTGCCTTCATTCCAGTGTTTGATGTCCCCAAAATTATTTGGACACAAGGCATCCCCCGCTGCACAGAATACATATTTTGGTACTAAAGTAAAGAGTACTCGCGCCAATGTCATTTACGTCGCAGACGCCGGCGTCGCGCTAGCTCAAATAGCGATATTTTTGACATATTTACACAGCACCCATTCAATGAAACACAGCGGGATTCCGCCCATTTCAATATTGACTTAACAAAGGTTAGCACAGTTATGCTTGTAAAGCATCATCGTTGCAGGATTGAAAGCGCACAGCTAGCTTTCAAAAGGGATCAGTGAACGATACTGCAGCTGATACTCTCTGATAGCACGCTTTTGTGAGCAAGACACATTATTGTAAAAGCGCTCGTGGAACAAAAATTACTACCCGCAAAGCGTAGACTAATTATAACTCGATGCATGTTGAAATGATGAGTTTTCACAAAATGTTTTGCGCAACATGAAATATGCGGCAAAAAAACATCGTTTCACTTTTTCGCGAGCTGCACTGCAATTACGACTCACGAGTACTGCAGCGAGGACGTGTTTTTTTTTTATTACAAACGTAACAGCGTACGTACTTGACGAGGCTGCTTCCGCAGCCTGCTCAGCACGTACTGTACACATTGCGTACTTGCATGAGCAGGGTGTTCTTGATGTTCCAATAAAAACAGCAAAAATGTCCAGGCTAGAAAAAAAAAAAAAAAACGCGAAACACACTCTCCGGTGGACTGAGTTCCGGAAGTTTCGCGTTTACTCTGTGTATTGTCTGCTGGCATGGCAGTCCAGGGACGTTGCTTCGTCAAGTTTGCGATAGATGGCGCGACGCGCGATGCAAATATGGCGCTACGCACGGAATTCGCTGTGTTCTGGTCTATAGGCGAACGGCTCCAACAAACTGTCCATAGCGAAGGCGTACGCGTTCGTCGCACGGGCGACGTGCGACGAACGCGTTTTTTTAACAGGAAAGTTTTTTTAACAGGAACGGCTCAGTACAAGTGCATGTCGGGTGTACGCAATAACGCGTGACGTTTCCATTTACGGAAGCCATCACTTCGTCGCGTTATTCCACACAAGCACCGGACGATGCCGGGAAGGTTGGTTGGTTGGTCGAGTGCCACGAGCGACGAGATATATGTAAACGCGCTTGCTTGAGCGGGGAAGGTTATACACTTTCAACGCGTTAACTATAACCGGCTCTGAACTACGTGCAACTCCACAGAGCCACACACAACTTCACAGCCACGAAGTTATAACCTTGCCCAGCGGGCAATCGCGTTCATATATCTTATCGCTCGGCACTCGACCAAACGTTCCCGGCATCGTTCGTTTCGGTGCTTCTGTAAAAATAGCTTTACGGAATCCGCAGCTACGTGCATGTTTTCAAGAGTGGCGATGCTATCTGCGGCAACGCTCGGTCGTCGCGAGTTGGCATGCGTGTATAGGTGCATAAAGCGAGGCGCGCGCGAGAAGACGGCACCCTGCAGCCACACCCGGAGGGAGGGCGAATGCAAATCGAAGACGCCGGCGAGATTCCGAAACCTTGAGCGGTATACCCCGACCATAAACACGATATGTGCACGCGTCTTTCTCAAATGCTATTAATATCTTCGAAGACAACGTCTCCTTTCTGGTCCTCTTTCCCCCACTTTACGTAACGGAGGATAACGATATTTATTTAGTTTATTATTATTATTTTTTTTTTTCGTATTGCGATGAAGACTTGCCATAGGCCTTACGTGTACTCTGCAAACCGGCCGCGGTGGCCTGATATGCTTCTCGACATGCTGAAGCAAAGGTCGCGGGATCGAATCCTGTGTTCTCTGTCTCAAATAAATAATGATGGCTGGGGTTTCACGTTCCAAAACCGCGATATGATTGTGAGAGACGCCGTAGTGGAGGGCTCCGGAAACGTTTGAGCACCCGCAGGTGTTCTTTTACGTGCACCTAAATCTAAGTACACGGGCCTCTAACATTTCGCCTCCATCGGAAATGCGGCCGCCGCGGCCGGGATCGAACCCGCGACTTTCGGGTCAGCAGCCGAGCACCGTAACCGCTACACCGCCGCGGCGGACTGTTCTCTGTTTTTTTTTTTTGTTGTTGTTGTTGTACAAAAGAGACAACTAGGTCTCTGTTGTACAGGTCTCTGTGTTGTATAGTGGATTGAAGCAGTGTTTCGTGGTATCTGTTGCCGTGCTTACCGAGCAATCACAGCTCAGGCCGGTTAGCAAAATAGGAAACCGAGGCCCCAAGCATGGAGAAGTTCATGATGGGTGGTGCACGCATCCGCTTCCATTCCTGGAAGGGAGCAGGATGGACAGGTACAGCATCCAGTGGTAAAGTGTGACCAGTTCCACGTGGAGATGAACATTTTTCACCGAAAAGCACGCGCGCCTCAAACAGTGGCCTTTTTCCTTATAGGTACACGCGCAGTTTACAAAGCTTCAGTTGCGTAGCAATGGTAAAGCGGGTATATTTGGCCCGAATAAACGAAAGTATCGTGCGATGTTATTTTGATTCTTTATTGAATGCACTTCAATATTTTAGGAGCGTTGCAGCTCTATAGTTGAATTTTCATCAGACGGCAACCAACGCAGCAAAAAAGCAATAACAATAAATAAAGCTATATACGAAGTGCAACAATGTCTCCATTCCATCTAAGTGCATTGACTGAGTTATATTGTCTACCAATTTACTGCTTGGCTATAGTTTTTCTTTTCTTTCATAACACAGCCAGAAATGGCTCTCCCTTCACATCCGCGCACCAGATCTCGGAACCACATTCTTAGGAGAAACACACCCTTCGCAACGCAGCACACGCTGTCATATGCCAAGAATAATAAACATCTTCACTTTAAGCAAAAGAGCCTAAAAAGATTAACTGCGGCGATGTTCTTGGACGTGAAAGGCGCCTACGACAACGTATCGCATGAAGCCATTCTGGATGTCTTGGCAAGTATTGGATTAGGAGGCCGTGTTTACCAATGGATTGACAGCTATTTGAAGGCCAGGACCTTCTTTGTACAGACTGAAGATGGTCCAACCACGCACCATTACACCTGTCGCGGCGTGCCTCAAGGTGGAGTTCTGAGCCCCACACTTTTTAACTTAGCGCTTCTCGGCCTGGTTGACGCACTTCCACGGTCTGTTCATCTATCAATATAGGCCGATGACATCTGCATCTGGGCTTCGGGGGTGACGCGTCTTCACGTACGTGCCAGGCTTCAGAGAGCGGCTACACTGACGACAAAGTACCTTCAAGGACGGGGGCTGGAGCTGTCATCAGAAAAGTGCTCACTTGTTGCCTTCACGCGCAAGGCGATGGGCCCGTATGTAATTAAAATCAACGGCCATGCTATCACTTATGAGAAGACCCACCGCTTTCTCGGGTCAGAATCGATCGCGACCTGTCCTGGAGCCCTCACATCGCCTACATGAAGAAGAAACTGACCATGATCACCCACGTCTTAGGTTTCTTGCTGGAAAATCGTGGGGGGTGCATCTGTGCGAGCGATGCTCAACTTTACACCGTTCTGTCCTCGGTTTCATGCGCTACAGCCTACCTGTGCTTTGTAAAACCCGAAGAACGAACGTACGTGTCCTCCAGTCGCTTCAAGCTCAAGCACTGAAAATATGCCTTGGCCTTCCGAGATGCACATCTACAGCAGCGACTGTCGTCATCGCGCTTGACCAGCCAATCACTACATACATACGCGTCGATGCTTTGAGAATGCACATCAGACATTTTGCTCGGATTCCGTCGCACCACCTCGCCTCACTTCCTACATCTAGGCCGCACTCTGCGTTCAGCGGTACGTAGACATCAACATCGAACAGTGATTCCCTCCGACCTTCAAGCATGCAGAAGACCGCCGTTTACCACCCTATGAAAATGAGTCTTGAGTGTCTAGTGTCGACTAGGTGCGCTCCCTAATGAGTCACTAGACAGACATTAGACATGCAAAGCCTAATGTCGTTTAACATTAAGTGTACATCGGAGAGTCAAATGACCATGTGCACTTTAATTTCTGGTGACTGAAGTGTTTCAGACTTTCAGTTGCCGTTCCTAATGTCAAACGCGCATCACAACAAAGAAGTTAAATAGCCTTAATCGCCACCGTAAATCAGTTTATCACAATAGACAAGTTCGTCTTTCAGAGACTACAAGCAATAAACAATTTGTGTTGCAATGTACACATATCGTGTTTCAGTAGAATGCGTAAATATTTTACAATATCGCCCATGCACCGGCGGATCGAAGAATTGCTGACGACCGCAGCAATGTTCATTATATTACCTGCAGTATAATAGAAGTAAGCATTTCCTTATTTTAAAAGGCATGAGTCGATCACATATGCAAATATGAACAGATATGATCAAGTGACACTGCGAACACTCGCTCAGGGGCCCGTGTTGCCCATTTGTCCAGTAGAAATTAACGGAGGAGAGTGGGGATTACCCGCACGGCGTCGCGAAGGATTTTGGGGGGCGGAGAAGAACTGGAACTGTGGACAATGGGTGACGTACAGAAAAAAAGTTCGTTATTGTTGTGATAAAAATTAGGACTGTTCTTATGCATGGTGCAGCTTACATATATGTCCAAAACAGAATGTTTGTTGGTTGCAAAGATACGCGGACAAGCGTTTTCCCAACCTCAAACTACTGTCTCTATCTCTCCTCGCTGTTGCAACGCTGGTCAGAAGCAGCCGACAACCAAAGTTCGATTTGGCCCAACGTCGCGTACATCCTTCTCCCGCCCCGCCTCCTCGTAATGTCGTCTCCACGCGACTCTCTTCCGTTCTCCACGGCGTCAACTCCTCTCTCCCTTCACTCCTTCCTTGTCCCATTCACCTCCTCTGTGTGCAACGTTGGGTGTCGCCTATCACACCCTACCCATTCCCTCCTCCTATCATAATCCCTACCTCTTTCTATCCACGGGAGAGGGCAGTAACTTGAAACAAAAAAGCGTTTCTTTTGACAAAACAAAATGTATAGTTGTATAACAAAATCGAACAGCCATAACACATTCCCAACATGCACACACGGGTTAAAAAAGCCATAAATACACTTTTTTTATGTACAGTGACAAATAAAAACAACAACATTGCTTTATTTTCTACGGAGCGCTGTTTGAAGAGAGGGTCAGCGCGCACCAAGGAGATATTTATATTTGTTTGATTTATGCAGCGTCATTTCGCGTTTTTGCACTTGTGAAAACGTCGCACCTTTTACGTGCACCTCACAGTCAAAATAGCGCCTTCGTCTTCAAGTGAGCGCTCGTCACCCTCCACCTTTCCCGACGACTCGCCTAGGGAGCTTCTGACGAATTTCACTAGCAAATGGCTGTATAAGCCTGAGACGGCCGCTCGAACAATGAAATGGCCGTCACATGAGGTACGGAAGGTTCACAAACCAAAACTAAATTCGAAACGCGCGCCGAACCGGACTATTTCGCGGAGCAGTACATGTGGCAGTAGCTCCGCCCCCGTAGCCTTCCCTTCATTGCCAAGAAAAGTTGTCCTTGGGGGCGCTTTAGTTGTTTGACGGGGTGCACGGTGCGCGCGGTTTGTGTGTGTGTGTGCCATGCTGTGTTCTGCAATGCTTCGTACCACGTTTATCGATTATGCACGTTGGTTACTTGATTCAATGTCAAGTGTACCTTCCAAGACGATCTAGGTCCTAGTCTCGTGACTGAAGGGCGAGTGCGGACGTACAGCAGCCTTTTGACAAGACTGTCGCCGAGTGTACGGTACATTGTGGACTGTAAAGCTGAAGAGTGCACAGTGGATGCCTGATTTTGGTAAGTTCTAGAATATTTCTGAATTACACAGCTAGGTACTTCATTACATGACGTCTTTTACGCAGGAACCGAGTGTGATCGTCTGGGGGCGTGTGTGTCACTCTGCGGGGATGATGGCCAGAGGAAGGATGATAGACAGGTATGTTTTACGCTATGCTCAATGCTTTCTGTGCACTTTATACGGTTGTATGAAGCGACTCACCATGTGCGTTCACTACTTACAACTGCAACGGGTGGATGAAGGCGCGTTGCTTTGCGCGATACTCCGCTCGCTTCTGTAACGCAAGCGTTTCTGTCATGGCGCTCTTCTTCCTGGCTGTTTTTCGATTCCAAGAATGCCTGTCGCTCGGCCCGCCCGCTTCCCGCTGCTGCTTCTCTACTCGGGAACTGGTTGACCTTGGGGACGCCTGCGCGATGTATGTGTCGCAGGGAGGGCAACACTCGCCCTTTTGGGCGTAGGGGACCGGAGGGGGGAGGTGAGGTAGGAGGGAAGGACTGAGAGCATGGCTCTTTCCCGGAGAGGGGGACGGGTCGCGACCGAACGAGAAAGTGGCCCGCTCTGGCATTCCGCCGCTCAGAAGCGATCGTAAACCGAAGGAAGAATAATTTGCAAGATTTTTGTATCCGAGTTGTGATTCTGTAAATAAACTTCTTAGCGTCGTCGAAAGTTATTGAAATCGACTACAGCTGTATACTGCACGAGATCATCGCCTGAAGCTACTTGTACGATGGCTTATCACTTCGGAAATAGAACTGCTTTAAACATAACGTTCATCGCCTAGCCTTCTCATGATGCAGGTACAAATGAAGTAACTTTCAGGAAACTCAGTAATAATTGGCATGTAGTACGCGGGAGGAAGATATAAAAACACGCTGCGGCTGCACATGCGCGCGCGGTGCTCTTCAGTGGCGTGTGTTTGTGGCTTTCTCCGCGACTACTGCACCGCGCTTGTTTTGTTAGAAGTTAGTTGCACTATGGTTAGGATTTTAATCTGACTGTGCAAGGTCGTGCTACGAGAAACGAACTTGCGTTGGGTGCACCCACTTGAAGATAATACAAGTCAGTGAATTACGTTATATTCTGGTACTAACACCATGTGTACAGTAATTGAAAGAGCACAAGATGTATATAATTATCAATTCTAGACAAATATGCCAGTTGCGTTTGGCAAGGTGCCCTTTGTTGCAATATTTGTGTTTGAGAAAAATGATGTGAAATATTTTCCCGTCGTTATATTGTTCCTGAAGCATACTGGGTTTATATTAACAGAAGTTGTTGTAATGGTTAAGCAGCACTGTTCCAAGAGCTTTTTATCCACTGTGCTGGGGTGGCAAAAGCACACCTCAATTATGTGCTTATCTAAAGTTCATGTTTCTTTTGTGAGCTTTTCTTAAGGCAGCATGAAACTGAAAAAAGCGCTCTTATTTGCAGGTTGTGCGACTAAGACGTAGCATTCATTGTGAGAGTGCTACTTTAATTTTATGAAGTAATTATTATGGGAAACAAATCTAAATTCTCATATGTAAACTATGTGTGCAGAAGTTTAGAGAAGGCTGACAAAAGTGGTTAACGGTTTTTTTTATGGCTTGCAGCACTACAAATTCAAACCGATATTCCAGGCATTGATTGGCTTTAACACGACTAGAATTACTTTCCTAAACGGCCTCAAATTCATCATATAATACAATATGTAAAGCTCGGCATTATGGAGTGTGCACATGGGCCACACATACTCTTATTTATCAATTTATGCATTTTATATTGTGTAGCAGAGCTGATGTAATTTCGTCATTTAAATGACCTATATCGTAAATCTGCGTTCTCCAACCACGTAGTGTTTACTAAGTACATAAGTTTCTGAAAGTTCGGCTTGCAATGGCACCATTACAGTTGTCTGCCATGAGCCGTTGCTCAGGTTATACTTGTTCTTATAGCGCAATCTGAGTCCATCATTCAAGGCCCTTGCTGGTATATAAACATAGACTTGCCTGAATACATTGTATGTATTGTGTGTGAGCTGTAAGGTCTGTGTGGTGCGCCAACTCATGAATGTTTTCTGGTATCCTTAACATATGTACCCGGTGATCTCACCTGTTCGTGGAACTGAAGCAGACGACAGCTTGCAGACGAAGATGGGAGCGTTCTACCTGTGAGCCTGGTCGAGCTTATATTTTATGGTAGGCATTTGTTTCAATCTTTACAAAAAGCTTCGACATGTTGCGCCTGCTCATGAACCTATTGCAACTTTTTGAGGGAATTCTAAGATCAAAGAAACAAGACCCTAGACGTAACTCCATTAATGTATACTTGATGCTGGACTTGACCTTCTGTGTTGTTTTCCTGTTTTCTTACAGGATTTGCTGAAAGTTTCTATTGGAAATGTGACTTAAGATGCAATTTTGACTAACTCTAACTTCACAAAAGTGCTTTTTGTCAACTACCTGCACGGGGCCTTGGCAGTACATCTAAGTGTTCTAAGGTGCACGATGTGTTGGATAAAGTTTTCTTTGCAACTCTTATATATTTACTGCGATCTTTCGTGCAGGATACACATGCATGGATACACATACATGGATTCCCTACAAGGACCCTGCGCATCAAAAGCAATCTGTCATCAATGTTAAGTAGACAGATTAAACGAAACGAAGATATGACAGGTGTACACCATATTTTTCTTTCATTTAACCTCTGCATGTTTCCCAGTCAATAAATGTTTTTATCCATTTTCTTTTGTTGAGAAATGTCTTTGTACAGCACAAGTGTCGTAGAAGGTGCATACATGCACTTTTGTATGATGCTTGGCTGCATGTGTATCAACCAGCAAACACATTGTCAGGCACAACTAATATGTGATTCCGTACTATCATCCGACATATCATAATCTTATCATGCACTGTAATAGTTCTGTTTCAGGAATGTGATGTCATTGGCCACGAAGACACAAGCTTGGCCGAGGGTGATTGCAACAGGATGTTTCATACTCACCAAGAAAGTACCTCATAAGGACACATTGAATGACGGTGGCCAATATGTTTTGGAAAGTTACCATATGAGTACATTAAAACAATTCTGAAGAAATACATTAGAGAATCAATGGTGTTGATGTCAAAGGTCGTTTCATGCTCACTAGACTATCACATGTTAATACGCATTGACTATCACATTGTTAATCCGCATCGAACTATCACATGTTAATACGCATCAGAATGATCGGCCAATATGTTTTGAATGGCATTTCAAATACATTACAAAAGTCTAAAGGGACACATTAGAGCGTCAAATGACTGAAATTCAGAAGTCATTAGACTTTCTTTTTGAAACTCGTCTCACATTTTCATAAGGGCATTGTGGTGTCTACACCCACTCGAAGCCCTACTCACCATTCCCGAATCCAAAAGAAGAAACAGTCGTCATATTTAGCCCTACAACAAGCCCACTACTGTACCTGCACGAGAAACACAGCGGACGCCTTCACATTTACAACGGACGGGTTCTGTCTCTTCTGAAAGCTCAGCAGGGGCAGTATTTATTCCCGCGAAGTCATCACCATAAAATTCAAAACAACGCATTTGACATCATCAACGACCGCAGAACTCGCCGCCATCCGTGCAGCACTAGAATTTGTAATTGAAGAACCTTCGCAAGCTTGGTCCATCTTCTCTGACTCCAAGGCAGCTTTCAATGTCTTATGTCGCCATTTCGTTATGACCTAATGAGCAGTTTAGTCGCTGCTATAAGGCTTCTCCACCACCATGCAGTCGAGAAACAACACAACATAGCGTATCAGTGGATACCGGGTCATTGTGGTATATACGGTAACGACCGTGCGGATGAGGCCCGCCCGATCTGCACATGACAGTGACCACTACGCAGATATACCGTTCTCCAGAACCGACGCAGCTAAAGGCTTCGTTCGCTGGCACGTGAAGTCACACTTGCCCAGTGGAACTCGGCTGAATTCACCAACGCTCGTCTACACAGCTTGGATCCCAATCTCCAGCTCCGTCTTCCGTCAGGAATATCGCGAGCTGAGGAGACGCTTCTGTGCCGCCTGTGGCTTGGCGTGGCCTTCACGAATGCCTACTCCTGTCTGATTGGAATGGCCAACAACTCCACATGCAATTACTGCAGCTGCGAAGAAACGATCTCCCATCTTCTGTGTGAGTGTCCCCGTTTCAGTGCGCCAAGACAAGAACTTTCCAATGCGCTAGATAAACTTGATAATCGCCCTTTGTCGGAACAAAGGGTTTTGGGACCCTGGCCGAGTCCATCGTCAGCACAGAAGGCTTTAAAAGCATTATTGCGCTTCTTGCGGACAACTGGTCTTAGAGACAGACTCTAAGAAGTGACATATTCTCGTTTCCTTTTTTCCCATCTCTTTTTCTTTTTCCTTTTCTGGCTCTCCTTTTTTCTAACATCTCTCTTCTATCATCTTTTATCCCCCTTACCCCTTCCCCCAGCACAGGGTAGCCAGCCGGTCTAAGAACTGGCTAACCTCCCTGTCTTTCCGCTTGTTTCTTCCTTCCTTCCTTCCTCACTTTAATAATAATAATAATCATAATAAATTTCACGCTACGAAAACCGCGAAGTACGACAAAAAAGGATATATATAAATCTGGCAGGTGGCAAAGCGCGCTCTGCAAGGCGCCTGTGTGTCGCGGCCGAATTCCGAAATAAATAAATAACGGTGCCCCTGTATGCGCCGTGCCGAGTCCTCGCCGTGAACCGAGCGCGCCTATATAAAGGTATGAAAGCGACGAGCCGAGCGCGCATAACTTGGCAAGGACGCGTAATTCAGTCGTCGCGCCAACCACATATATATTCTTTGCTTCCTTGTCGGGCTAGATAAGTGCGGCTGCAGCGGCAGCGACAGAACAACAATAACAGTCGTCTTTCTGGTGCCGCTGCTGGATTTCGCAAACGATATGCGGGCAATTATACGTTGCAGTCGAAAACGGAGGGTTGCCTTGAAAGATATTAATGTGTAATACTCTCTCCATTTCCGCAAGGTTCAGTGTGCTCGGTAACGTTGCAGGGGACTGATCAGACCTCCTCGCGAATCGGTGGAAGCCATAGGTGTGGGCAAAGGGGGGGGGGGGGTGTTGCCCCCCCCCCCCCCATTTATTTGGAGGGGGGCGTTGATTCTGCCAAATACGTTTACTCAGTCTGACCTTTCACGCCATTTCTTTTAATGCGTAGGTTTTCGCATGGTTTTTGACGATAATGGCGACCGAAAAAAAACCCTGATGTTGCATTCCAAGAACTGTTCGGTTCCCACCTTTATACCCACGGAAGGCCGGGGACCAATGGCAGGCCGTTGTGAGAACCACGTGACCGCTTCGTTTTCATTTCTTCATCCATGCCGGAGCTTCTTTTCTCTTTTCTCGGACTCGACCAACGAGGGGGGGCGGGGGTGGCGGTGGACTGCGATGAAGCTTGTCCCCTCCCCCCCTCACCCCTCCACCTTAGGGAGAACACTGCACGCGCCGTAGGCGCAGCGGTGAGGAGGATTCGAATTCGCACCTTCGTTAGACAAATGAAAGACGACATACCGTATTTACTCGAATATAGGCCGCCCTCGATTGTAGGCCGACCCCCGAAATTCGCAAGGCCAGAAAAAAAAAAAAAGCTTAATCATGGTACTCGAACCTAAGCCGACCCCCCTCCCCCCACTTTCGCACATCGTTTTTTCGAAAAAAAAAAGAAAAACAACATCGGCTTAGATTCGCGTAATCCCCTTCAGCGGCGGTGGCTATACGTTTGTGCACGGCACAACTTGTTTATGCTATAGGTGCGTCAACTTCTGGCACAAAGAAGGCAATATATATACTTCGCTCACTGGACGAATTGATCGAACCTTCCCCAGAGTCAGTATGTCTTGACTTAACCTCAGTTCGCTGCGTATATGACTTTACAGCCGATTACCATGGTGAAGGCACCGCGATGTTCGACGGGTCGTTTGACGTGTCCCGCCGTTCCAGGCCCATCGGCGAAAGCATCGCTTCTCTTTTTCTCGAAATGAATACAACCAAAAACTAGTTGAGCACATATTTGGAGCCTATGATTTCATTCTTTTTATGTCAAAGTGGAACATTACTGACTGCCGAGTAATGACATACTTAATTACACGCGAATTACAATTGATTGATGAAACTAACGTAAAACAACACATTGCTTCTTTTTTTTTTTTCTTCGAATGTAATTCTGAGTGCCTTGAAAGTATGATATGCGAGTTCGACACGCTCCTAGAAAATGCATCACGATTCACGCCTGAAGGGGATATAACCGTTATAAACAGTAAACATAGGGATCAAAAGCAAACACAAAAACAAACACAAACAAACAAAAAGCAAGAACACATATACAGGACGTCCTGTCTATAAACGTGTTCCTGCGTGGTTGCGTTTTTGGCGCCTAAAGGCCTGACCGATTTGCACCGCGTCAGCGCGTGGCTTTTAGCCTAGGCGCCACGCGCTGACGCGCTGCAACCCGTATACGTGTGGTCAGGCCTTAAGTTTACTATTCATAAGAGATATGCACAAACTTGCCCAATTAACGGCAAGTATATATACTACGACCCGATTACTGCCCGTGAGCAAAGAGCTGTATAGTTCCGGGACTGAGCGTGCAATTTACGTCGCGCTGCCCACGCACGTCTTTCTCCGAGTCTCCTTCAGCTCAATGTAATCACATTTGGGGAATCGAACTCGCGACTTCGTGCACGGCAGCATACCCTGAGCCACCGAGCCACCGTCCACAACAGCGTCCGCAGCGCGCACGAACAGCCAAAGACTGTCCGGTCGACCTTTTAGCACAACACACGTACACTGGATGCCATAATGTATGAGCGCGAAAGCCGGATGTGCGCAGCACTGATTATTATTATCATATTTTCCTGCTTTATTCGGAGTATAGCTGCCGGGCGCCCCAGAAAGCGTTCCTTTCAATAATATTTGCCATCCGGTTTTCCACCGCGTACGTTCAACGCCGCGGCGCTGAGTACGTGGCATGCGCGCATAATGATTTATTTTTTGTCGGGGGCGCGCGCGATGCGGCGCGGTATTTCGAGCGCGCACCGAAAGCACCGCCGCTGCAGGCCCGGGGAATGCGTGCTCGTTTATACACAAGCTGGCGCAGTCAAATAAATGACCCGTGACCTCGAAACACAGGCAGTGTTTGTGTGCGCACGCGCTCTTCCCGCGAGACCTTGGAACCGTTCATTATTTACGTTTTTGAAACGTACAGAGCAAGGAATACTCACAGTGAGAAAAAAAAAAAAAAAAAAAACTCCAAGCTCACTCCAAGTTGTTGCAATTTTGGAGGCAATATCTTGATAGGCCTGTTACTCCCACGTTCTGTAAAGGGCACGATGAATATGTTCCGGTCCGGTTCAACTACCGTATTTAATCGCATGCCACCAGCACTGGTAAACACTGGCTAATATGTTGGCTAGAGTAGGCTAAATGGTGGTGGTGGAGGTAAAACTTATTATTACCGAAAAGGGTCCTAATGTTGACCAGCGATTAGTCAATATTGCCTTATGACTGCTGATGCTGGCGGATCGAAAAACGTCATGATGATGACTATGACGATGATCCACCTGAATACGCACTTCTCAAAAAGAAACCTCCCCACTTGACGAACTCGTCCTCCATGTTCCGGAATTTTTCCCTTTCAGTACTGTTCAAGCACCCCAACGGGATGGTGGGAGTGTGGCATGGTGGGAGTGTACGTGCTGTAACACAGTGTACAGAGGGAGTGTATGCATTGCAACGCAGTGTGCTGCGTGAGTGTATGCAGTGCAGCACAGTGTACTGCGAGAGTGTATTAATGCAATACAGTGTACTGCGGGAGTGCATGTACTGCAAAAGTGTACTGCGGGAGTGTTATGTACTGCAAACAGTGTACTTCAATAGCGTATTAACTGCAACACAGTGCATCGCGGTAGTGTACGCATTTCAACACAGCACATCGAGCGTGGTTACACGGTGTGTAACACCTACCGTAGGTGGCATCGAAAACATGGTAGTCATGACGCGTGTTTCCGGATTCAGCATGCAATCGCTTCTGGCGCTCGTAGCCAAAGAACATGACCTTCGAGATCGGTTCGCGCTACTCAGAGGTGAGTGGGAGGTCCTCGAACGGTAAAAAGAAGCCCGAGGAGAGGCGACTGGCCCTTTAGTCTCGAGGGCACGACGGCATGTCGCTGCTCCCTCCAAACGGACGCCGCAACGCGTTCCATCACGTAGGCGTTGCCAGCCCGTTTTTGCCAGCCCCGAGAGGCGCCGCGTGGTGTTTAAAGGGGCGGATGACCTCGACGCGTTAAAAGGGCCGCGCGCATTTCAAAGCAGGTGGCGCACAGCCCCGCAAAACGGCCATAAACAAAACGCAATTTCCTCCTTCCCCAACAACACCTGTCGCTGCCAAAACAGATGCCTCCTCGCAATCCAAGCCCCTCACTCGCATAGGCCCAGACAGCTGACTTCACAGCCAACTGTACTCTGTTTTACTAGTGCCGTGCAGCGCTGTGGAAGTTACAGGCTTCTTCGACCAATCAGGAGAAAGCGAGCATCAGGAGAAGCGAGCAAGCGAGCAAGTGTGTTCTCCCGCACCCTGTCTTGCGACGACGCCACTTAAGACCATCATAGCACATAATAAATTAGTACATTATCTTTTTTCCATTTTTTGTTACCTGTGTGACTGTTTTGTATGAAAGTACATTAATTTTGAATATCTCGTATTCTGAATGTGTGTTCTGAATATAATAATTGTTGGGGTTTTACGTCTCAAAACCCCGATATGATTATGAGGGACGCCGTATAGTGGAGCGCTCCGGAAATTTCGACCACCTGGGGTTCTCTAACGTGCACCTACGTCTAAGAACACGGGTCTCAAGCGTTTTCGCCTCCATCGAAAATGCGGCCGCCGCAGCCGGGATTCAATCCCACGACCCTCGGGTCAGCAGTCGAGTACCATAACCACTATAGACCAACGTGTCGGGTTCACCCTGTCTTCCGACGGCACCAATGTATAAGACCATTATGCTTTAGCAGAGTATAACGTTGGGCAAGTTGGTGCCCATAGCTTAACGAAATACTTGTGGCGCAACTGAGAAAGAAGAATAAAAAATGAGAGAAGACAGGATCGGGCGCCTCTATCCTGTCTTCTCTCATTTTTCTTCCTCGTTCTCGGCTGCGCCACAAGTATTTCGTTAAGACCATTATGATAAGCGAGGGGTGTCGTGAACACTGGCACTACACCTATAGCTTCGCAAGAATCTGCGCTCGGTGGTCGCGTAGCCTTCGCTTTGCTGCACGGAGCTACTGAGTACAGCTCTACCGCGTTCGTGGTGGCCTTCCGTCACCTCTACTTCGCACTCTGCGGGGGTGCGTGGTGTAGTTTGTTATGGCGCGCACAAAGCGGACGCCCGCATATTCGCGTTTCATTCTGAGCTCGGGGACAGCGGCGAAGCGTGATGGAAGGGCGCTTCCGCGTGGGCTCTAACGAGCGCCTAATTAACAGCCAGCGTTAAGCGTATAGTGTCTCGCTCGACAACATATGCATGCCGTACGCATGACACGCATACAGTGTGGTTCACTTGATGAAATAAGAAAAAAAAAAAGAGAAAGAATTTAAATAGTGCTAACTTCCCGTCGCCAGCATTCCTCTCCATCTCGGAGTAGGAAGGGAGGGAGGAGGTCAACCAGACGTGCGTCCGGTTTGCTACCCTGCACTGGGGGAAAGGGATTAAAAGATACAGTAGGGAAGAAGATGCTATCAGAAGGTGCTGTCGATCGCACGCCTACAAGCGATCGCTCAACCCGGTCGATAAGCTTTGGACAAGGAACCTATGTAGGGAAAGCACGGCAACTCGGTGTAATAATAATTTGTGGGGATTTATGCGGAAAAACCACCATATATGATTATTATAGGCACGCCGTAGTGAAAGGCTCCGGGAATTTCGACCATCTGGAGTTTTTTTAACGTGCACCGACGTAGCACAGTACACGAGCCTCTATAACATTTCGCCTCCATCGAAATGTGACGGCCGCGGTCGAACCTGCGACTTTCGGGTCAGCATCCGAGCATCGTAACCACTGTACCAGACAACTCTGTGTAAAAAAAAAATAATAAAACAACGTATATATATACGTGCGAAAACCACGAAATTTTTATAAGCAACCGTAGAGAAGCACTCCGAATTAATTTTGAACGGTAGATAGGTTACCTAAACGTAATTAAACGTTTCTTTTTTCTCATTTCCCCACCGTCTAAATGCGGTCGCCGTGGTCGGGAATCGAACCCGCGTCCTCGAGCTTATAGCAGCGCATCTCCGTAACCACTGAAGTACTTCAAAATGGGCATCAGCAATGAGGCACTGGAACGATTCCGAAACTATACGTTGTTCCCATTTCCAGCTTCATCGGCATTGGTGACAGCTTCTTATTGGTTCACGTTCCGGAAAGCGTGCACGCGCGGTCCACGCTCACAAATCGGCCGTAGTCGCAATTCCGCGTGCACTCTATATACTGACTTACTATATACTGACTTGCTTGATATGTGGCAAGTCCTGACTTGCCACATATATGACTGCCTCGAGTGTAATGGTCTTCAAAGAGAGTTCACGTGTCTCTCTAATGAGAGTCAAATATGCATCAAGTCTATAGACTCACCGACAACAGTATAACACATACTCTTTTCTTTGTTTCTTCTTAGAGTGCGGTTACGCGATGAACAACGTGTTCGTTGCAGACTTGACCTACGACGTACAAAAGCGCGTACAAAAGCGCGACGTGTCCACGTACAAAACCGCGACGCTTCGAAATGGTCAAATATCGAGGGGTTTTGCGGGGGAACGAGGTTCGTGCCTCGGCGTATCGATTTTCGGGGCGCCGGCATTTTCCATTCAAGGCAACGGCGGCGGGCTCCCCGGACAACGACTTCGGAAGCTGCAGGAACAAAAGTGGCACCGAAGAACCCACGAGCGTCGCGAAAACCAGGAAAAGAAAGAAAGAACCAAAAAAAAAGAACGCAGAACGGTGACGACGACTCACTCGCAAAGTGAAAAAAGATGGCGCACACAGACAGACTGAAGAGGAGACGCCAAGACAGCAGGACGTTGAGCGATAGGCTGAGAAACATAAAATACAAAACAGGAAACGGAGAACGGAAGGACAACACACGGGCGAATAAAAAATAAACAATATACATAAATACAAGGAAGGATCGAGGAGCGGGGCGACAGCCTTCGGCGTCCTTCGTGGGCGCGGGAGGCATCAGCGGCGCGCGCGCCGCTGGCACGTTGACAGCGCTGCCTCAGGGGGACAGCAATCAAGCAGTTGGCTGCTAAAGCCAACGACGCAGATGACGATGGAGCCCGGTCATTTGTAACTATAGGCGATGGGCAGCCCCGCATCGATGTATGCGGCCGTATGTACACCTGCGGTCAACGTTCTCGTTCTGAAACGTTACAGTCCTCCTCTGCGCCAGCTCCTTGAAGATCTAGAGTGCTTAATTTGGGCCGGTTGGTACAGGTCCATGGGAAACCAGAAACCGTGCGAACCACAGGACAACAGGACAGAGACGGACTAAACGCTTAGTCCGTCTCTGTCCTGTGTTCCTGCTCAGCGTGGTCGGCTCTACCGGAAAGCGAGAACAGCAACAGCAAAGACCAACCGGCTTTGATATCGATGTGATCGCTCTCCGCACGCGAAGTGAGTGCGCAGCTTCGCAGAAGGATCAGTATTACAATGCACAGAACCATCCTATGGAACGAAAGGCCAGCTTTAGCTTTTGTTACCCAATTAGCCGACACGAAAGCTCTATATACAGTCTTCGCTCCAGTGCACAGAACTGATGCGGAGCGCATGCGCTACTCATCACAAGATCGAGCCGTTGCCCTTATTTCACGCATCTTAGCTACGACAGCTGGCTTCCTGTCTCTACGTGTATCGATAGCTTTGTTTCGAGAGTTCGACTTCTCCGAATATTCGACGGCAACCGCTATGATTTACCACTTTTGTAACATAGCACGCGCGTACATGTCGTCGAAGACGCGGGATCCATGCGTGTGTCGCAAAACAACTATATATATATATATATATATATATATATATATATATATATATATATATATATATATACAGGAAACCGTTTCAGATGCCCGTCGTAAGACAAGTTGTACTGTACATAACGAGCGCCGATATCTGTACTATAAGGCTCGCATTTCCCGCACAAAATGCGTAACGTTGCGGCGAGCAACGGTGAGAAGCGCCCAGCCACGTGGTTTCATGCGCCGCGTGCAGAAGAAAACCAAGCTTTTTAGCGCCGATTGCACTGTCAACCGAAGTAAAGAAACATCGCTATATATTCGGAGAGCGCTTGGCGAAGCTATACTGGTCCAAATTTGGACCCATCCACCTCTTATTCGGGCACCTCGCACCGGTGCGATTCACAAGGGACACCGCGTCAGCCGGGCCTTGCTCAGCATACGGAGCAGTCTGCGCAGCCAAACGAACGCCCAGCGATCGAAACGCCCTCTACTCGGCGCACTACCCGAAGCGGCGGCGGCGGCGGACGCTATTTTCGGGGCCACTTCATTTCGAAGAGTAGAAGAGTCGTGCGCCACCCGCTCACGCCTTTTCTGCCTCCACCTTTCTCCTTCCACGAGTCTCTGTCAGCCGTCTGCTGCTGCTGTTCCAACCACGCCCATAGACCACCACGTGGCAGGCAGAGGCTTTCTCCTACAGGCGTAACGTTTCCGCGTCGAGATACCGCAGAATACGCGTGTTAAACCTTCCTCGTTATAACGAAGTCGTTGTCGGGGGCAGGAAATTGACTTCGCTGCAAACGGTATATCGCTATAAAGGCGTGGGAGGGGACCGTTATAACGAGTCCCACATCGACGCAGGATGCATTTATCATCAGCCCAAATGCATAAGCGCGAACAGGAAATAACGGAGTATAGAACGGCCCTCGAGCGTAACCACGTGGAATTGCGACTGCATCCGATTCATGGGCGTGGAGCGCGTGCACGCTTTCCGGAGTGCGAGTTAATGAGCAGCTGTTACGAACGTTAGTGAAACTGGGAAAAGAAGCACGTATAGTTTCGGAATCGTTCGCGTTTGATTATAACCGCAGTCAAGTAGCGTTGCAAAGAGTTGAAATCCAACTTTACTCATACGTTCTTTTTTTTTTTTTTCGAAACTACATTCTAGACGTATAAATGTCGCTCGTTCTTCCAAAGAAAACGAACCCGACACGACTGCGAAGCATGAGTCAATGCGAACGAGTGTGTTTCTGACAGACACGCATTCACAACAAATTCAGGTGCGTGTACCTTTGCCAAGCCTTGCCTAGGAACGTTTACCCAACCATATCTTTTGAAAGAGCATGCCCAATGTTGCAGAGCCTTCAGCGCCAAATTTTTTTCGGTGGGGGGGGGGGGGGGGTTCAACCATACTTTATGTATGTTCGTGCGTGCGTTTGTATGTGCGCGTGTATATATATGCCGGCTTAACTGAAAAATTTCGGGGGGGGGGGGTTGAAACCCCCAACCCCCCCCCCCCCCCTTGGCTACGCCCCTGTTCGGCGCATAGTATAAAGTACTCCGATCCATATGCGTGCGCAGCTTACTCCATTAGAGGGAGGGGGTGAGGCGAAGTGGACGAAGTTTCAGCGCGGCGCCACCCCCTTTCCCAAACCCGTCGCGTTTACGTCCTTACGATCACTACGCAGCATAGACGCACGTACAAGACCCCCTCCCGGTCATCTAAAGGGGGCGCCGATTCTGCTCCATACCTTCACTCAGTCGGCCTTTGTCATCTTTTAATGTGCAGGGTTATGGTCACGCTGGTTAAGAAACCAACGTGGCCCTAACCACAATATTGGTGGCCGAGGAACCCTGATGTTGCATTCAAAGAACTCTTTACTTCCCACCTATACAGACTCGGAAAGCCGGGAACCAATGGCAGGCGGTTGTGTGAAGCACGTCATTGCTTCATCTTCATTTTTGTGTCCATTGCGGAGCTGGACTCGACCAAAGTTAGGGGGGGAGTGCCCCCAGTGTGCGCGTGCCTACGCTCGGATCGAACTCCGCGGCTGCATGTCCGCAACAGAACAACCCAAAACAGCGTTATAGTTACGCGTTACTAGCTGCAGAGAAACAAGGAGTTCCTGCAGGGACGAGAATAACACTTCGTAACGGGTTGAAATAAACGACCTTTACCGCCGATATATGACAGCGAACAAAACAAGCTAGGCTGGGAAGAAGCACTCTCGAGAGAAGGCTGCTGCGCAAATACAGTGACGCCTTCAAGAAGCAGCAGGAAATGGGGGGGGGGGGGGGCACCGATGATGAACCGGAATAGGTCACGCCAAAGCAAGCACTCGCTGTTGCCGCTGCGAAGCATCAGCAAAACGCGAGTGGCACATAACACATCCGACAACTACGACGACGTGCCTTGGCGCGACGCCAAGGATAACTCCCGTATAAGCTATGTATATACGGCGACAGGAACGCTGGCTTTGGCGTATACCACGCCGTGCACTGCCATAGCTGCGCCTTGGGCGCGATATATAGATTCGCACGAGAATAAACTATAATACAAGCACAGTGTACACATGCGCGGACTTAAAGGGCGGAGGTGTGTTTATTTCCGCTTCTTCGCTGCTGCGAACAGCATTTCGACAAGCTGTCATGTCCTACTGGTGTGGAAAGAAAGAAAGAAAGAAAGAAAGAAAGAAAGAAAGAAAGAAAGAAAGAAAGAAAGAAAGAAAGAAAGAAAGAACACAATACATCGACAACTGCGTCATCGTCGGTAGTCAGGCAGCACTGCATTGTATGAGTGACCTCCTCCGTGTTTGACTGTGAGAGCTTATGTTGTTTCAAAATAACGAAGACTGCGAATATAAAATTTCAAAATATCGTTTGAATCGAACAACAAAGGCTATCCGAAAGAAAGAATTAGAAAGAAAGAAAGAAAGAAAGAAAGAAAGAAAGAATTAGAAAGAAAGAAAGAAAGAAAGAAAGAAAGAAAGAAAGAAAGAAAGAAAGAAAGAAAGAAAGAAAGAAAGAAAGAAAGAAAGAAAGAAAGAAAGAAAGAAAGAAAGAAAGAAAGAAAGAAAGAAATGAACTCCAGCAGAACAGGTACCGTTCCGTGCAAGGTAATGAAAAGTTGCGGCGAATTCCCGTTAAGGAAAGCTTTCGTGGTGTGCGCGGCATTTCAATTTTTTTTTTTTTTGCGCAGACAAGCTTTTAAGGCGCGATGCTTGGTGTGCACGTGTGTTTTATGTAGTGTCGTGCATTAATTGAAGCAGTGCTTAGTGGTATATGTTGTTGCTGTAGTGTACTCACATCTGTTCGTGACACAATAACCGGAGCCCGGCTTCGAGAATATATAGAGGCGGAAGCACTCCTAATTTGGCACGTTCCTAAACGTGCCAAATGAAGGTATATATTCCTTCATTACTGGGGTGGAGCAGTACGGACACACAGTAAACAGTGGCATATCAGCGCGAGCAGTTACACACAGAGGTGACATCCAGCGTAAATTATGCTTGTTGTTTCCTAAGCAATACGTTCTCCGGCATAGTAAGATGATAGGGGAGGGAGCGGACACACAGTGGGATAATAAAGCGTGTGTATCAAACTGTAATGAGTAATGGCCATGGTAATAAACACGTATTATTTCTGGTATAAATAAGTGCGGACAGACAAAACATAGCCAACATCATTTGGCCATATTAGACAGCGCTGGAGTTATATGCGAGAAAACACGGTAGGTTTCACATAACGATAGTCTTCACAGACGATATGATCACGCGTTACGATTACGCGCATATAAATCGAATACTTAACAATTAAAGAGCTACGATGTACACGCATAGGGGTGACGCGCGTCCGAAGCGTGCGCAAATTTAATAAATACAAAGTGTCAAAACAAATTTCTGTTTGGCCACGCATGCATGTTTTGCTGCTCTTCGACGTAAATTAATATGCCTGACTTCTAAAAAAAAAAAAAAAACTCCGCCAGTCACCCATGAACGTAAACAGGACGCAGCTCCAGACCTCTGTCGTCAAATACTGACGTTAGACATTCGAATATATCAGCGCCACGAATAACATCATCACCTTTCGAAAACACGGAGTAAAATAATAGTTGCTGCGCACGTGTACAGAACAGAACACAAGCAAAACAATATTCGATTCACTAAATCCTGAACACTTCGAACGTTCGCACACTCTTGTAATGATAAACAAAGAGCAGCAATGTATATAAACATATACCTGGCGTGCAAATAGACGGCACGAAAATGTCAAGTACATTCTTTTTTTTTTTTACGCTGAAGCTTGTTTTTTTTTTTTTTTCGACAGAGATATCTGTTAGCTCCGACTTCCGAAATTCGACGCCAGTCAGCGAGGAATATAAACAGCGCGACGCAGTCACCAGAATGTTTTTGTACGACCATTCAATTTTCCAGCATCGCGTTTAAAGATTAACAACGGCTTCCAATGAACACGACAGCAGTTAAACAAAGCTGTTGACGCCGGCTGATCGTAGACGGATCGAGCGCTATAAATCGAAACGAAATCGGATTCGAACCCTCGACAAATAACGTTTTATTTAAGACCGAAGGTGCGTAAACAACAGAGAGTTAGATGAGCTGGAGAGAAGCTCCGCCTACACCGCACGCAGAAAAATAACAAGCGCTTACTCGCAAATAAGAAGTTTACTGGAATAAAACGTGAAAGGAAGCCTAAACTCAAACAAACTGCGCAGTCGCCACAACATAACAATCTTGCCGACTTGCAAAAATGCAAGAAAGGAAATAAGATTGACAACATGTATAATCGGAAAACGCCTTCAAAGACGTAACAACCTACAGGCTACAGCAATACCCCGTCTACAGGAAACTATTTTTCCTTACGCCGCAATGCCTTAGAAGGAGAGCTGATGCAGCTATCATACCAAATGGCCCGGTTATCTGCCTTGCTAAATGGCGTTTCGGAGGCAAGACGCGTTTGCACGATACCGGGTTACCGGGGTAGAGTTACCGCGTATGCGATAACTCCGTACGGATAGGCTTGTACATACAGCGATGAAGATTATTGTCTTTATTATTGTAATCGCGATATTTATTAGCGTCCACTCCGAAACAGTGCGACGATCAGTATTCACCCATGGTGTCACCACGGCTAGAGCGCGCGGGCATCAAGGCACCCTAACCACGGCGCATGCACACTTCCCCTAGCGGGAAAGACGCGAAACTCTTCGGTAGGGTCTCCGCAGGCCTTCCGATCTCGGAGGCTTTGTTCTGGCAATCCCGCGGTTGTCCAGGATCAACCCGAAAAGCTGCGCTTCCCCTGCTAAAACGGCAGAGGGCAGCACATGAAAAAAAAAAAAAAAAAACGCAATTCGTGAACGTAAAAAACGCAAGCACAAGAACGGGAGAGGTCGTATTCTTGAGGGAGGTCGTGGGCGCAAGTGTACAGGAGCGAGACGACGAATTTAGCCGTGCTGTAAAAGCACGCTCGGGTGTTTTTCTCCCGTGCAAGGTCAGAAACGCGCGCAAAAAATAGGAAGGCCCATCCCTGGCATGACAGCGCCGGTCCAAAATAGCCAAGCCAATCCGCAGAGTCCCGTCCCGGCACTGAAGTACTTATATACAACACCGATGTTGAAAAGATACCTCAAAACAAGCCGAAGAGCGACGAGCGAGGGCGATCTGAATGACAGGCGTAAAGTTAAGTAGTAGTACGATTAACTGAAGACAGAGCCTCGAACGTATACAAAACATGCACAGGGTTTACCCGGCGATAAGGTGATGAGCTGCTTCGACCATTTGTGTGTGTATGTGTGTCTTTATTATAATCTTAAACGAGCACTAAAGCAAAACTAAAGTTCGCCCTAAGTTCAGAATGATGAGCCACTCCTCGTAAACGCTATCGTCGCTGATTTCGCCAGCATATTCTCGTTATTACAAGAGGAAACGAAGGTAGAACGTTCGCGTTGAAACTTCGGAACCTGACTGTCAGTGTGACGACCCGCATTCCAAAGCATTTCTTCCGTATTTTGGCTGTATTGTCAGCCTATGGCTTTTCTAGAAGATGAAATATTTAAAAAATAAATAAAAAAGGCGTTGCGACCATGGGTCAGCTAGCCTGTTTATTATATAACCATGGTATTATTTAATCTATTACGCTCTAGCATCCTGATTGTCTCTTTGCTCATTGGTTTCCCTGTATTCGTAACAAGGCTTTTTTATAACGAACCGTTATCGAAGCCTGCAATTATGATGACTCCGGCTCTATCACTACCATCCCCGTCTTTTTTTCTTCTTCTTTTTTTAATACCAGCACTCCAAATGTCTCTTGCTTACATCAACCGATGCAAGCTTTACACGGATATTGTTGGGTGAATAGCCCTGCATCATATTTAGAAATTTCCATACTTCTCTTACAGCAGACGCATTCCTGCATGCAGTGTATATTTTTGCTAAGGCATGTCTTTGTCCTCAGCCAGCCAGCTGGGGCTTCAAACAGCAAAGCGCTACCCCTCGTATTATCACGCACAGTTTTCACTCCTGAACTCTACTTTACTCAACACTATAGTTACTGTAGAGATACAGTATATAGAGTTGGAACATGTGGAACATGGAACGTGTGCATAATTGTTTTTTAGCAGTGCCTGGCGGTAATACCGTATGGTAAGTACGGAAACACCGTACCGTTGTGGTCGGCATGTAGTTTTTTTTTTCTTTTTCTTTACTCGGTAATACCCCTATTAACTACTTTGATCATCACATCACGTTACTGCACGGTATTAATGACGGTGCGGTATTACCGTCCCTGCTGAAACACTATTAACTCTACGGAGTTTCTTTTGTACATACAGAGAGCTACATATGCATATACAGAACGTATACATCACTGTATAAGAACACACACAGTAACTCTACTGAAAACAGATGGCGCGCGCCATCTATGAGCCGGCGGCGCCCGAGATGAATTACGATCCTCCCCTTCTCCCTCAGGTCTTCTCTCTCCCGACCGTCACGCGCGGTCAAAGACCTCTTCGCCCTCGCCAGTCGGTCGCGTCGTGAGCGAGCCCCCAACTGAAGGCTCCGACGCAACGAGCGCGCCACCGACAACGCGAAGAGAAATCGTCGGAGGAGGAAAGGAGGATGCTAGGAAACGGAACACAGAAGCAGCCGCACAAAAGAAGGCGCTCAAGCAAGCGAACGAACCAAAACCCAGCTGTAACGAAGCAAAGAAAAAAAAAAAAACACAACACAGACGGCGAGTGATCACGAACGAAGCACGACAAACGCTCGCCACCCCGGACGCTCGAAGCCAGGGCGCAACCTGCACTCAAGGAAGAGAGGAGGAAGATCACGGGGCGAAAGCGAAAGCAAGAAGTAGCACGCACAGCGCTTACGCAATCGACATCAACTGCTGGCTGCCTCTGTTACACGCGAGGGCTAAGAAGGGCAGATGAAAAGGGGCACGAGCCCAATATGCTGCGGTAGAGTATCGCAACGGCTGGGCAAAAACTGGGCCGCAGGTCTGGGGGTGATGACATTTTCCTGAATCGTTGTGATCCTTACGCCATGTGGTAACCTCTAAGGTTACACAATTCTTTGAATCGTGATCCTTACGTTGTGGAATCCTCTAAGGATTACACGTTTCTTGAATTGCTGTGAACCTAACGCCGTGTGACTGCTTTAATCTGAAATCGTTGTGAGCCTTATGTGAGTAATTCACAAATCATTGTGATCCTTACGCTGTGGAATCCTCTAAGGACCACACGTTTTTTTAATCGCCGTGAGCCTTGCGCTGTGTGACTGCTCCAAGGATTGTGCATTTCTGAAATCGTTGTGAGCCTTATGGTGCGTAATTCCTCCAAGGATTATACACTTCTTGAATCGTTGTGAGGCTTGCGCTGTGTAATTCCTCCAGATTTCTTGAATCGGGAACTCTAAGCTATGAGATTCCTCTAGGAATTAAGATTATACATTTCTTGAATCGTTGTGAACCTTATGCCGTGCAATTGCTGCAAATATTATACATTTCTGACTATCATGCAGCGCCTCGTCCATGGTTTATGTGTGTATAAGGTTTCTCTTCAATAGCAGTATGAATTTCTAGGGTTTTCCGCGCTAAAACCACGACATCAATATGCGCAACGGCGTAGTGGAGCAAACTAGACATTATTTTTAACTACCTGAGGTTCTTTGACCCGCAACAAAATATTCGTGCAGAAGCTTTTTTCTTTTTATTATTTTTCATTTCGTCCGCATCGAAATGCGACCGTCGCGGCCTACAACCGAACCCGCGCCCTTAGCAACGCGACACAATAACGAGCCACCCAGACGGTTGGTTAGATTTCTCGCAGAGATATTTACTCCGTCCGTGCATCGCCCCTTTGTCCCGCTGATAAATTAGATGTCCCGGTTATACGGCGTTACGGTGTAGCGCAAGGAATTAACTAATCTACGCTACTAGTCAAGCGAAGAACGAGGGGAGTGCGGCGAGCCTCCAGCAGCGACTAACTCGATGGAAGAAGCGAAACGAGGCTAAGAAAAAGGAAATAAAGAAAAAATGCCGCACCCTCCGGACGATGACGGCGCAGAAAAACGAGGGGGGGTGCGCACTCGACCCAGAAGTAACCCCGGGAGGCGCCGACGCGCCACCGCAAGAAGCACGCGCAAAATTTCAATAAATTCAGAAGAAAAGAGAAAACAGAAGTGCGTTAAGACCCAGAAAAGAAAAAAAAAAAGAGCGCTCAAGCCAAGAAGAGGGTACGCAAGGGCCCGCCCACGGGAAAAAGTGTGTCGCGACAGGTTTTGTGAGGCTGGGCGGCGGCTTCGGGGAGGGGGAAGAGAAGAAAGAGGGGGAGGGTAGAGGCAGCACGCTGGTCGGTCGGAGGCCCCCGCCGGATGAGAGGGGGAGGGGCGGTTTCCTTCTTTTTTTTTTTTCTTTAATATTACCGCAACGGTCGGGCGACCGCGAATAAGACGAGAAGTCTGGGCGCCCTCCTAGCTCCCGTTGTGAGACAAAGAGCCCATCTGTAGAAAGAGACAAGACTTATTTTTTCTTACCTATTATTATTATTAATTGGCCCCTCCTCCTCAATGCCTCTGCATCTTGCAGACAACGCAACGACAGAACACGCATCATGAAAACATGGGGCGCGGAAACTGCTTTCGTGAAGTTTCAGAACCGTCTAAGTGCCCCGATGGCGCTAACAGATCTGGAACTCGCATAGAATCGCTGCATCACTGCTCACGGAACTGAAGCCCAACCCACGTGGATGTGCACATCCGTACGTAACACTTCCGTACACCGACTTATCAGGTGCAAAACCCGACAACCTACAAACCAGTGAATTGGACTTTTTTTTTTTTTTTTGCTTGATCCAGAGGAAGAAATTGAAGACTAGTGGGAGCCTGAAGTACAAGGAGCCTGGTCAAACAATAAAGTTTATTTCTCTCTCTCTCTCAGTTGTGACGTCACCTCTGACTCTCCAACGGTAAGCTGCAGGGCACGGGCTGCTAGCTTTGTAATCCGCGCGCTCAAAACGTATTTGGCACTGCGGTGACCTAATAAAACTGTTTTGGTTTTGCAGGAACCGACTGCGCATGCGTCATGGTGTCCACCGCCAACATCTTTGTTCTGACAAGTAAAAGAGATACGGTTATTGAGAATGAGCATCCTTTCACGATAACGCTTCGTCTTTTATCAAAACGAGGTATCTTCTTTAATCTTCCTTTCTGTAGCACATGCGAGCCCTAAAGCCTCGGACTCGGCACATCGGCTGACCCGGTCGCCGATGACATCCAGTAGAGGGGGGCTGCGCACGACCCCCTGATGCAGTGCCGCTGTCATCACGCCCAGGTCGTTTATCTAGGACGCTGGCTGCAATAGGAAACAGCACAAGTGGACAAGTGCGCGAGGCCGGCATTATGGATCGCGCCACAACAGTCACCGATAGCACGTCGTATAAGATAGAAAGAGGCCCGATTTTCTTTTTTTTTTTTCAATCGTATCTCGGTTAATGCGTGCTCCAGGTTAATGCGCGTTCAGATTTCCATATGCGACAGCAGCGCCAGAACGCATAGCTTAGCGAGCTGAAGGTGCAGGATTTGTTATTTTGGCCCTCATTTATAGTTGCAGTAAAGGATCTGCATACAGTAAGTCTACATTCATGAACATTGCTCCACCTAGCAGGATTCCGCTGAGTTTGCCATACATACCTACTGAGCGCGTGACATGAGCTTCGAGATGTCGACTAAATCGGCTTTGCTATAAAACCTGTTAGCCTCCTGGTTATAGCTTAATGGCAGAGCGACCGTTCACAGAGAACGTTGGTCTTGGGTACGTATCCCGCACAAGAAAGACTCTTCGAACACAAGGATTCTTTTTATTTCCGAGAAACCAGTCTTCGTTTGGCCTTTGTCGCTTCGCGCCATAGCTGCGCGGATAAGAAACTTTATTTTTTAAATCCTCCATTAGGGAATACTATACTAGTATGCACACCCTTTCTTAGGCAAAATCCGAGAAGTCTCGTTTAGCAAGTCGTCGCGGTGGTCAGCGCTTCCGGGCCACGTCCAGCTGGTGACATAAGCCAGTTTAGCCCGTGGTCATGGGGCTCCACACTTCTGTATGTTCTAGACTCCTTCCCTTTCCCTCAATAAAAGTCATTTTCTCTATCTCTCAATTTTGGAATGAACGGATGCTCGATTGGGAATGACGCGACCTTTGACTGACCCGGCACAACGTTGAGGCGAAGGTCCGTGACAATGCCGGGAAATAGAAAGAAAAAAATAAATAAAACTTCAAAGGGGAAGGGAGAATGCAAGTGATGAGAAGAAGAGGAAGAAGAGAATGCCGTTTCGGCACCTGTCGGTTCGGAAATCCTGCCGCCCTTGGCACTTCGCAGCCGCGGCAGAGCTGCCGCTGCTGCCGCTGTCGAAGGCAGCAGCCACGCGGCGCGGCGTGGCAGCAGCGGCCACGCTCGCCGCCAGTGCAGCAGCCTCTCATCATCATCCTCGCCACTGCGAAGGCAAGCCGTCACCCCCCAAACAGCAATGTACTCAACACTGCACACCACGACGTGAAACGAGAAACGAATGGGCACATGACACCAGACAACCGCGAAGATACCGGAAACATTCCAAACTTTTGCCAGCCGTTAGCGGTTACAGCCCGTCCACTCATAGGTAAACGATCTCGGCAGTCATTAATAATATCTGGGGTTTTACGTGCCAAAACCACGACGTGATTATGAGGCGCACCGTAGTGGAGGGCTCTGGAAATTTCGACCATCTGGTGTTCTTTAACGTGCACTGACCAGGCCCGTAGCCATGGGGGGAGGGGGGGGGGATTTTTATGGTACATGGTGTTTTACCAAAAATAATCAAAATAGGCGTTTTTCTCAAATAGTCAAGGTTTTCAGCAAATGCCCCCCCCCCCCAAAAAAAAAAAAAAATTCCTGGCTACGGGCCTGGCACTGCCATAGTACAGTACGCGGGCCTCTAGCATTTCGCCTCCATCGAAATGCGACCGCCGCGGCCGGGATCGAACCCGCGACTTTCGGGTCAGCAGCCCAACACCGTAACCGGAGTACCACAGATGCGGACACCTCAGCAGTCGAAGAGGCATGGTAGCCTTACAAAATAATAATAACAAAACCCGGTGTTTTACGAGCCAAAACTACGGCCCGGTGATGAGGAACGCCGCTTTGGGATACTCCGGATTATATCTTATACAAGGTTCGAACGCGATTAGGCGTATACCTGTAGATTCCAGATTTGTACCGTGTTGACTTGCCTCAGGTAGCTTCCTCGCTGTAACCTTGTTTTTTATTCAACTATGACGTGGTTGTCTAAACAAATATATCAGACAATACAATATTCGGTGTAATGAACTCGTAACACACAACCGTGTATTGTACGAGAACTAAAGAAAACTTATTCAATGTTTCTCTGGTAAGCTTTACGTTACGCAGTGGTTTGACTCAATCGGATGAACCAGCACGATGAACTCTGCCCTAAGAAAATGAGAAAAAACAAACGAAGATAACATGAGTTTCGTTTTTCTTAGGTACTACGGAGCCAATATCCGTATAACGAACAAGAGAAAGCAGCGGACACATTTACGATTTCGCGCAATTAAAACTCGGCAATCTCGAAGTTGAACCAGATGTGACAACTGGTGCGGCATATGCCCCTTGCCCCAGGCTTCCAGCGCGGCCTAAACACGGCAGTTAAAACCAATGCGTAACCAGATCAAACCAACTGGCAGATAAAGCCGAAAGCCCGCAGAGTTCCGATCGTAGGACAAAAGCAGCAAGCATTCATAGCGACGACGCTACTGACACGGTGTCGACAAGAGACCCAAACAGTCCGAACAAAGGAAACAAATCAGCACAGCGGCGAAAGGGATTTTAGGGTCGGGTAAGTTACACGGTTTTCGGAACCACAGCTGACTCCTTTCCGAACATATGAGCGACCGGCGCACACAAAGACGCCGTCCTGTTACCACCGCGGGAAAAACTGCGCGCCGCTTTTTAACGATCGTCTTTGTTGCTAAGAGCCCCACCTCCCCGGGAGCCGCCAGACAAGAGGGAGAGGGAGGGACGCTCGCTCTCTCTCCTCACCCAACAAACCAAAACAAACCCGGCGGCCGCAGCCTGAGCAGGGGTGCACGCGGGCCGGCGCGGCTTCTTCAGCTGTGTTTATTTTCTAACACTCGTCGTCGTGGCACATACACTCACACACACAAACACACACGCACACGCCGATCTCTGGTGTTTTCAAGTTTTGTCGGTCAGCTGACCACATCCAACACACGCACGCCGGCAAGAAGCTACGGCGCACGACCGCTCCACCAAAAACCAATCGATGCACTACGTCGTACTCTGCCGACTGGCCCAATTTTAGGGGGAGTATGGGGGCAGGTGCGACGACGGGTCGTCGTCCGACGCCTCGCGTGCTAAGGCTTAGTTTAAAAAAAAAAACAAAAAACAAAGGTTAACGGCTTGTGGGCATGCGTGAACTCCACTCACCGATAGCCAGGAAGTCCGCGCACGGCGTGCCGACGGGAGTGTCGTCAAGGAGCAACACGTCGCTCGGCGCAGCGGCAACGTCTCCTCCGCTGCTGCTGGCGTTGCGACGTCGTGCGGAGGTCCGGTCGGCCCGACCCGCGGCGTCGCCGGAAGCGTCGACCGCCATGGCGCACTCGAGGAACACCTCCTGTTTCATGGTACGGCAACAACGACAGCAGCGGGGTTGGCGTCGGCGTCAACGAGCCAGCGAAGACGAGCAGACGAGTCGGCGGCTTGGCGCTGCTAAGCCTAACCGCGAAGGCTGCTACTGCCCCGTTGACGTTACGGCTGTTAAACCCGAATCGAGACGTTTCGCTCATCAAATCACCCTGAGAACCTTCCCCTTCCCGAAAAAAGCCAGATCCGGAGGCCAAATTGTGCAGAATTTTGGAGCGCGGGGCGAGAAAAAAATTGGGGGACAGATTGTCGGAAAAAAATTAAAGGAGGATGAGGAAGATTAAGAGAAAGGCAGCTTAAAAACCAAGCCCTCCTGAGGCCGTGCGAGCGAGCCCCGGCGAGCACAGCTAGAAGCTGTAGCCCCACGAAAAAAAACGCAACCCCTCGGAACCTTACACCCCTTACATTGGCAACGCACTGATCAACGCTGCCGGCCCGGCTTATATACCCCGGGCGAGCGGCCAATCGCGGCGTGCCGCCGGGTCACGTGGCAACGCGCACGAGACAATACGCGGCGCGTTCCCGTTATCCGAAAACCTCCTGCTCACGGTGCGCGGAGCGTAACCGCTTACTACGGACACGGCGAACGGCCGGTGCCTCTCCTCGCGAGCTCGTTGCTCTGGTTTGTTTGTTATTTGCGTTCTTTTTTTTTCTTTATCGGAGAGCGCGCGCTTTCAAGAGAGGCGGCCGCCCGGGTACACGGACGGCAGCGCACACAAAAAGAACCTCCGGGAAATGAGACAATGGGCCCGGCCACCGAGCGAGATTAAGCGAGCCATGCGCGCGGGTTTGGGAACGCTTCGCTCTTGTGTTTGATTTTTCTGTACTTTCTTTTGCTAGTGCGCCCACCAGCTCTTTACGTATTCGTTCACCCCCCCCCTCCCCCTTTGCCTACGGGTTTCAAAGAGACACACAGACCGGGCACAAAGTCTGGCTGTGAATGGGAAGCAACGGCGGATGGCGCCGCCGGCCTGTGTGATGCGGGCCACCGAAACAATGAGGCTTCGAAAAAGAATTAATAAATAAAAACAAAGAACAAGGAAAAAAAGAAAACAAACGAAACCCCGCGGACCGCTCGAATCCCCGACCATTGCTTCGTGCACCGACCGAACGAGACGGCGTTTTAAATGACAATGGGATGGCCGCGACGCTTCTTAGGCGGGGGCGTCAACATACCCTCCCCTCCCTCGATTGGGGGGGGGGGGGGGCATAATTCAATTCGCACGGGGTGTTAGCAGCAAAACGTTGCGATCAATCAACCGCGAATACACATTGGCCCGCGAGGACACGACATTTAAATTGCTTCATTTGAGATGCCAGGGGATGTTGCCCAGAGGCGGGCCGGTTATGGGATCACAAGTTGTTCTTAATGCTGCAGGTGCTGTATACACTTCTGTAGGGTGTCCTAAAGTCCCTAGATTTTTCCTTTTAGAAAGAACAGGGAAAAATCTAGGGACTTTAGGGTGTCCCAGCTAACGTGTAAGCCAATTTGTTGCTTGTTCTGTTTCTTTCTTTCCTTCCTTCCTTCTTTCTAGTATGCGGCCAAGCAGTTTCCACGCAAAAATTATGTTCCCGGTGGAGTAGGACAGCTGACAGAACGCAGCACATATCTCATAACCGTATATATTCTCCAGTTTTCTTTTCTCATTGAGCGTGGCTACAACATTAGCTGGGACACACTGTAATACTCATGGTGCCAAAGAATACGAAGAAAAGAGACAAAAAAGAAAACAAAGCATAGACAGAAAAAGAAGTCTGAATTCGCACGCGCGCAAGGAGGAGGAAAGAGGCACAGGACACCGCAGCAAAAACGTACTACAGTTGAACTTAACTTTAAGAAAATTCGAATCTGCGGCACGATTTTTTGGTTGAACGAAGCATTTATCGACTACCATCGCCTTTGCTTAAACCACAGCTGAGGCGCGATCGTGAGTTGGGTCTCATAACGCTTATTTGCGAACGGGGCGACCGCGGGGGCGGCGCCATAATATTGTTCACTGGGGAGGGGGGGGGGGTAGTTAACTTTTGAGTTGTGTTTTGACTATGTATGCACTTGGGGGGGAGCGCCCCCTTGCCCCATCCCGGCGCCGATGCCTGTAGTTTCAACATAACGCCATAACCCAGGAGATTTCAGGCAGAGACAACATATATATATATATATATATATAGGTTGTGTATATGTGCACACCGCAGCGTCACTAAATATGACTACACTGATGCTGTTACAAAGAGCGGATAGCCCACATTAACCACACTAGCAAACCTTATAGGCGACACTTATCATCATTTTCAGCCAACACTAAAGCCAATATTAGCAGTGAGTTTACTAGCATTAGCCTATACCTAGCCAACACTGGCCAACGTTAGCACACATTGGCCATAATTTAACCACCACGAGCAAACGCTAGAATGCGGGAAACAGCGTTTGTATATGCATGCGAGCAAATCTATAGGCCAGAACACGACCACTAGCCGTTTACAGTTAAAGAAGAAAAAAAAAAGAAAGTTTCGCCTCGAGGGCGAAGCAATGAATGTGATAGGAAACAAATTGGAACGTTACACGAAGTAAGGCTACCAACTAAATCCACCAGGATCCGATCTAGCGTAACTCTACAAAACGTTGGTGTATAGGGAGTACGGCCGCTCCAGGGAGCGAAGCGGTTTTCGTGCTGTCTGTCGTGGGAGCACCGCGCGTACAAAAGGAGCCGTCTGCTGATCACAGTCGACATGTATAACGCCATTTGTTGAAAAAAAAAAAAAATGTTCAGCCTTAATGAAATAAAACAACATAGTAAAAGGAACGTTAACCCACTGAATGGGGGGGCTCGTGGCCCCCCAGCGATAAAGAAACAAAGATATAGCCAATTAAAATTTGTATCCCCCCACGCCCCACCGCCACTGCGTTCTGGTAACACCCCTGCAAAATCGAGATTCTGGATAAACACGTGGGCACTGTCCAGGAATCATTCCGTACAAACTGTTCTACAAACATTCAAAGTGATGTTTCACGAACTCGAGCAGGACAGATCGGTCGGCAGCGTCGAGTTACCAGGGCAAAAGGACGCGGACAAAAGAACAGCCGACACGAGCGCGTTGTCCGAGTCCTTTTGCTCTGCTAACAATGAACGTAATCCAACTCGCCCATTATTCTGTCGTTATTCATTTCAACCACTCACCAGTTGATGTTTACAGCAGCTTAGAATGCGAGCGCATCTGAGCAGTGGACGCCTTGAATGAGTCACGCTTCGTGAACGTCCTGACAATATATTACACTGCAGTGTCCCGCGTATAGTTTCCGGGATTTTGTCACAGCAGACTTAATCATGCTGTTGCGAACACCGGAATTTGTAAAGCGGAATGAGTAAGCTGATTTCCATTCCCCCTACCAACTTTCTGCCGCCGCCGGCTGCTGTTCTCATCTATTTAAATGGTACCCATTCAGTCGCACTAATTGACCACCGGTTACCTATCCTACGCATTACGTTAACTACCTCCCCATTTCCATTTCGTTTCTCTAAATGCCAATATGATATCGGGTACCTCCGTTTGCTTTCTGATCCACACATGCAGCTCCTTTCCCGTTTCGTGTTTGTAATGTTACACCCAGCATTTTCCTATTTATATCGCACGCTGCGTAGTCCTTAACCTGTTCCTCAGTTTCGTTTGTTAGCCTCCAAGTATCTGCGCCATGCATTAGTCGATAATTCGGAAAGTTATGATTGGTGGTGTAGTCAGAAGACTTTGCAAGCATAGAAAAGAAATCAGCTTGTTCAAGACGGCTGAAAACTGGAGATCATTAATTGGGAGATGCCCTCGTCCTGCACTGGACGTGTCAAATGGCTAACAATGACTACGAAGAAAAAAGTCACAGGGTCCCTTACGCAATCGCCATAGGCGTGCGCACAGGGGGGCGCCCCCCCCCCCTAATCATCTAAGAGGGGGGGGGCGCAAAATCTGCCCCGTACATTGACCCTTCTAGTCACCTAAGAGGGGGGGGGCGCAAAATCTGCCCCATACATGGACTTAGTAGGGTGGGGGGGGGGGCGCTGCGATGAACCTTCCCCCCCCCCCCCCTAATGGTGAACCCTGCGCACGCCTATGGCAATCGCCTAAGACGACTCGAAGGCGAAAGCCCGCCATATTCTTTTTCTTGGTCGATGTATCGATCCTCCGAAAGCTTTCAGCACCTAACGTGGTCTTGCATTGCCTGCAGGATCGAAGGCATTGCAAGCTTTGTGCACCTCACCTTGTTTTGCGTTGCCTCCGTGATCGGCCCACGTTTTAAACAAGCGACAATGTCATGTGACGTCACGTTTCGCGACGTCATTACGACGTCACTGGTTTTGGCGATTGGTGACGTCATTATGTGATGATGACTTGTCGCATCACTCGTCAACTTTTTTGCATCACTCGTGTTGACGCCGCCGACGCCGACAGTCAATTTTCGTGTTTGATGAAGGCATCTAAGGCTTTCGCCTTAAATGTAGTGAGTCGACTGCGTGAATAAAAGTCGTGCCGTCCTCCGCGGAAGAGAGGCTCGCTACTCGGACCAATATGCGTCTGCCGAAACAACAGACCTCCCGTCTTCTCACTCAAAGATAAACTAACACGTGATCTTTACGTCACAAAAGAAACCTTTACACACACACACACACACACACACACACACACACACACACACACACACACACACACACACACACACACACACACACACACACACACACACACACACACACACACACACACACACACACACACACAAACGGCAGTACTACCATTCTGACTAAAATAGGAGGCTAAAAAAATCTACCTTAAGCTTTTTTTTTTTAATGTGCTCGTGAAAGGCCCAGCTATTTCTCGCGTTTTGCTCGATGCATGCTTTACTACCTGGCGAATACGCAGAACCCTGCATTTAACCTCTATTCATCATCGTCACAATCATCCTCAGTAATTTTTCGTACGTGCATTGCTCCAGTACGACCGCCTTTCTTAATGGTCTTCAACCTTTTTAAAAGCATCCTGTGTGACGTGGCAGTTAAACACTACACCAGGGAGGTCAATTACCGTTCTCGTGAGGGTGTTTGTTATAGCCTTGGTAGTTAGCTAACGTTTGTAGTTAGAGCCTTCCTAGTTATAGCTAACCGGGAATAGCGTAGCTTCATTGAAGCTGGCTGACTTGCTTATATTTTAAAGGGATACTAAAGAGGAACAATGAAGTGGTTTAGATTGATAAATTGTCCTCTGAGAACTCTAATGTCATTACTTTCACCGTCATAGGTTTATCAATAAAGGAGAAAACCAAGTTGAAAAGTTCAAATCAAGTTTAAATTTCGCGCCGAAAGCTCCGCGCGTGACGTCACGGATTTCGAAGTGAATATGT
Source organism: Rhipicephalus sanguineus (assembly GCF_013339695.2). Taxonomy (NCBI): domain Eukaryota; kingdom Metazoa; phylum Arthropoda; class Arachnida; order Ixodida; family Ixodidae; genus Rhipicephalus; species Rhipicephalus sanguineus. Next base: position 45,765,331 of record NC_051184.2, on the reverse strand, counting down.
CGTATTTGAGAGAAGTTGGCTCAACGAAATTTTCTGAAATTTGGCGTGTTAAGTCTATGGCCCCCTCGGCGGACAATGTACTTCATTTTTACTAAGAACTAAGTAGGCCCCAGTAGACGCCGTCAAAACAGATGACGTCACGACGTTCGGTGCTGGAATTTCAATGTGGCGTCGACACCCGCATTTTCTTTTTTCGCGTTTTCTCGCTTACCAAGCGTGTTTTCGCGGCAAGCGTGGTGATTTCGGAATAGTGAAAGAATGATTTTCTAATATACCGAAAACCGGTTTCCTCTTTAGTGTCCTTTTAAAACGCGATAGCGCTAAAGAGCTCGTTTCGCAGAAATTCCGGCGTTGGCGTCGGTGTCAGCGTCATCGGTTGTGAGCGAAAGATCAGCGTTGTCCGTGACCGAAAAATCGAGAAACATGCAAATAAAATAAATAAAAATCTTCGGTTCGAGTGCGAATAGAACCCAGGCCTTCTGCATGGCAAGCAGGTGTTCTACCACAGAGCCACACCATTGTTTGTAACCAGGGACTTTATTTGTAACTGCTTCGAAAAAAAAAAAAAAACACTATATGAATGTCACGCGGTGGAAGGAGTCTCCTTAACCCATGTAATATTGCGTGGCAGAAGCGTAGAATCGAGCCAGCCGCCAAAACATGCGAGTTGCCCAACGTGTGGATGTTTTAAAGGCCCACCCATTACAAAGCGCCCAGACATATTTATTTATCATCATCGGCAAAATCATCACCAAAGCGAGCAGCTGCGTAGGTTTGCCTGTTGCCTTACGGACGCGTAGTGGGCACTTCGCAACTGTACTTGCAGCAGGGCACTCTAGGGTAGTTTGAAACGGCCAATGATAACGTGCACGGACGTTTGTTTTCTTGCGGCACGGTTGAGGCATGCACCGAGAACCGACGGGAGGCTAGCAATTGAGAAGGCGATGCGCAAGTGGCCCGATTACGCTATCGCGTTCTACTCTAGAAAACGAATTGAGCTCAAACGTACTCCAAGTTTTTTTTTTTTTGTGTAGTACAAATTAAATAGATATAAAGATAATAATAATATCTGGGGTTTAACGTCCCAAAACCACGATATGATTATGAGAGACGCCGTACTGGAGGGCTCCGGAAGTTTCGACCACCTGGGGTTCTTTAACGTACACCTAAATCTAAGTACTAAATAGATATAAAGAAAGAACCGACATGTACATTACTTCAATCCTGTGACACCTCGTTTTCTCTTTATAATTATGGCTATTTCAGCAACAAATGAAAATATGTACGGTGCACTGACACAACATATTATTCACTTTAATTAAGGCGAAAGCCTTAGATGCCTCATTAAAAGTGAAACTCGACCGTCAGCGTCCCGCGTCGGCGGAGTCTCGCGTCCTGCGGCGTCAGGGACGCGTGTGATGCAAAAAAAAAAAAAACACACACATTACCACGTGATGACGTCACAGATCGCAGAATGTGTGCCGTCATCATGACATCACAAAAATTTGGCGTGACGTCACATCCCGTGACGCGACGTCACACGATGCCGCCCTCCCGTGATATCGATAGCTCGGTCAAAGGTGGGCCCATCACGGAGGCAGTGCAAAATCAGGCGAGGTGCCTCCTATCTTGGAGGCAGTGGAAAACCACGTTAGGTGCACGAAGCTTTGGGAGGATGACGGAGCAGGATCAATACATCGACTGTGAAGATGATAGCTTTCGCTTTGGAGTCGTCTTTGGTGAATGCATAAGGGACCCCGTGACTTTTGTATTTTAATTGGTATTATGAAACAGTGAAAATACGCTATATATACTAACTGTATTATGTATCTGGTAAAAATTTGCCGTAGGCCCTATACTCTGTTTCAGAAGTTCCGTGCAGCACTGTGGAAGGGTAGTGTAGCCTTGGCTCTGCTGCACGGAACGTCTGGAAAAGAGTCTGGAACAGAGTACTCTGCTCCAGAAGTTCCGTGCAGCACTGTGGAAGGGTCATGTAGCCTTGGCTCTGCTGCACGGAACTTCTGGAACAGAGTATAGTACTGCCTTGTGAAGGGATATTTGGCCCACTCAATGCTGTCCACAACTGCTTTTAGCCAGTGAACCCTTTCAGAATATGATATATATATTTTTTCTGAGAGATAAAAATGATGTGGTTTGATTTTATTGAATTTGCCAGTTTTAAGGTGTCACTCCAAGCCTGCTGCTCTGCCCCACACTACGTTATTTGAAATGATGGCGGCAAATAATAAAAAAAAAGAACACAACCCGATATGTCGACAATTCGAAGTGCTTCAAGAAGAAAAAAAAAAGCTTATAATTTCCCTCACCTTTCGCCAGCATCGCCTTTGCATGTCGTTAATGTCCGTATCATTTTTTTTTCTGGGTGCTAAACAAAGCATAATGATAATTGACAAGAGATGTATTTGTAAACCTGTGTTGCAGTGCTTTTAGAACATCGCTCCATCTGCATCTTAATGGTCAGTAACCGCTTCCACCTCTTCCACGAACTATAGAAGAATCTGCTTAACTAGAAAGTTCCTTTTTTTTTCTTTTTTTCCTTAAAATTCGAAATGCAAAGGGTGCGACTAACTCTAACTACATACGGTGACTCACTTGATACGGCTTTCTACTATAGTGAACGAAAGATCGAATTCCCTGCCGCGGTGGCCACATTAATTCCTTACAAAGGGCGCACTTTAAAGACCTGTGGTAAAATAACATTCCAGAACACTGCACTCGCATATACCTTTCTTGTTTTGATTTCAGAAGGTTAAAAGCACTTCTAAGCGTGCACACATATGCTAACTCTTAACTTGTTTATCTGCACTTATAGATAGGTTCGTTCCATGAATATGAATCAGATGAATCCAACAATTAAGCCAATGAAAGCATAGGGCACACTATTTTGTTTTTAACTGCAGTGTGGTAATTCTGCCATAGATTGAAACTAATTAATGCGGTCGAAAAAGCGCCCTTTCCGTCGGTGGGATCCGAACCCACAACCTACTACAGTCGGATACAACTTCAGGAGTGCGCGGCATTTCCTCTTCAAAGGCGGATGCGCACAAACCTGAACCAATGGGCGCGCACTGGAGACTGACGTCACGAGCCGGACCCCGCCTTCGGAGAACATCGCCGAGTGCACGAGTGGGACTATTTTTGCGGAGGCGATCGGCTGCCGCGCTTCGGTTGTCTGGGCGGGGCCTCTCCTACCCTCTTGAAGTTGTATCCGACTATAATTACGCGTAATTGGTAGGTTATGGGTTCGGATCCCACCGAGGGAATGGGTACTTTTTCACCCACTTAAATTCATTTCAATCTACGATATAATTACTACACTACAGTTAAAAACAATAAATCATATCCGCTATACTTGATTCGTTTGGTTGCGTACAAAGAAACGAGCACCTCGAAAAAAAAAATCACCTTCTTTCGTTCTTTCATGTATGAGAATGTACCACCAAATACGTATATCATAGGTAAGATCAAATTTAAAGTGGGATTTTTCTCATTTCTCTGAATTTGTAATATTCTCGCTATTTTTGTCAGCTGTGCTCTTATATGACTATTGGCGTTAAATGTGTCTATGTTTTTGCTGAGGAAGCAATTTGCGCTGTGCGTACATAAGCGCGGGTAAGACTGTTCTTTTCTCCTCTGTATCGCTATCAAGTGTGCTATTTTTATTTTTCTGTGACATGACGCCGTTATGTGCGTGATGAATTGCCTGTCGCTGTTGCCTTGTATTTAGCGGCTGCGGCTTAGTCAAGCTGTTTATGACAGCTTTTTCTGCCACTCCTCTGTCCTCACATTTGTTGAGACAGAAATAAAACTATTATTAGTATTTATTAAAACAATCGTCATTTGTTAATGCTGTCGGGGTTGGAAGTAACCCGAAAGGTCAGCTGACCGATTGGCATTAGGTGCCAACAAAGAAGGGCGCACGAATATTTGTAAACAGGGCTTGTTGCTGAGCTAGTTGGTTCATTACTTGAGCAAGACTGTAATGACGCAAAGAAGACGGGGACGAAGCGAAGACATGTCTTCTTTGCGTCATTACAGTTTCTCCTCAAATATTCGTACCCCCCCCCCCCCCATAAAAAAAATAAAAATGCAGACGCGGAATGGAAGGAGTCAAGAAATATGGCAGCCAAGTACAGGGTGACTGACAGTTCATTGCATACGAAGGATGGGGGAAAAAGGTCCGTCACGATGATTTACAAACACGAAAAAAAAAATCAGTAAGGGAAATGCGCATGATAGCATGGAGGGTAGCGCACCATATGCTAGGCCCGAGCTGGATGCCTGGGAACGGAAACATACCAGTGGAAATATGCGCCTGCTGCAACAGAAGCCGGGAATGTACACGCTACATTGTCATGGAAAGCTAGGATATTCACCCACCAAGGCCCATATAGAAGGCATCTGTCCCAGAGGCGCTGGGATTCAAAGCTGACGGAATCAATAACTGGTCAGCGGTTGATGCTGTAAGCAAAATATGTTTACAGTACTAGTGAAAAAAAGGTAAGTCCGGAAGAGACTGGTGAAGAGACGTGGTTGCTTCAAGCGAGGGTGACGGTACAAATAGAAAAAAAAAGAGATAAACATTCTGGACTTGCAAGCGATGTAATAAAACCTGATCAGAACAAAGAGCCTGGGTGGCTATATTTGTCGGCAAACAAATATCATCATCATTATCATAATCTGGACTCCAGCACGGAGGAATAAACAGGCTAGAAAAAAGCCCGGGCACCGTGAACTGTAGCCCAGAGTCGGCGCCACATCTTTTTTTTTTTCTTTCTCAACCGTCCAGCCTGGCGGCTGCATTCCCACTCCCATTTGACACGAATAAAGTTTATTCCGCCTCCTTCTGCACTCCAATAAGCCGAATGCAAACCTTATGCAGGATCGTCTATAGTGACACTGCGACGGACAATACGTGAAGTAATACAAGTTACTCCTGCGGAATCAGACAGTGCGATGCCGGCACCAAGGGCGTCGGGGATGAAAGATGGGCACTCCTCCCACCCCTCCCCCAGCGCGATGCAAACGCGGGTTTGCACCTCCAAGACAAAATCCTGCCGACGCCAATGACGGCCACTGCTGCAGGCGCCCACTCACAAGTTTGTACGCAATGACGAGTGGTCTTTTTGTGGTCTCTGTTCACTCGGTACGAAATATGAGTATCAAAAACGGCGTGCCCCGGCTTCCGGTACAAACAAACTTTCGTAAGCGGTTTCGGTTTGCTGGGAATGAGTTTGTACTGCCCTTAAGAAGTCGGACCTGTTCTTTGGTACCAGTTTATACGGATGCAGAAGCAAGCTCGCGGATACTGCTCCAGATACTTGTCCAATCGGTATAGTTACAAACGTTTACCGACAAATATTTGGTACAGCTAGACCAACGTTCGTAACTGGTTTCGGTTTGCTGGGAATGAGTTTTTGTACTGCACTTAAAATGTCGGACCTGTCCTTTGGTACCAGTTCTTACAGATACAGAAGCAAGCTCGCGGATACTGCTTCAGATACTTGTCAAATCGGCATAGTTACAAGCTTTTAGAGACCAATTTTTGATACAGACCAACGTTCGTAATCGGTTTCGGTTTGCTGGGAATGAGTTTCTGTACTGCACTTAAAAAGTCGAAGTTGTTCTTTGGTACCAGTTTCTACAGATACAGAAGCAAGCTCGCGGATACTGCTTTAGGCACCTGATACTTGCGAAATCGCCACAGTTGCAAAGTTCCAGCAAACAACTTTAGGTACAAACCAACTTTCGTAAACAGTTTCGGTTTGCCGGGAATTAGCTGTTTCGTTTTGCGGTGCACTAAAAAAGCTCTTAAGTGCTCTTTGACGGCAGTAAGATTTTGCAGTCAACACGCATCTACTCTTGTATTACGACGACGCAGTGTTGCGACATTTCGACATCGGCTTGGAACAAAAAAAAAAAAAAAAACAATATCAGGGCCGACAGCATTCGCCCGACGCAACCGCATGGCACGCAACCTGTGGGAGAAACGTTGCCATAAAATACCCGTACGTACGAGGCACTCACGCACGGCGCCCGGGCAAGTTGTGCGCAGTTCGCTAAAGTATGTCGCCAGCCGTAATTTCAACAACGCCGAAGGCAGCAAATACGCTTGCATGGAAGAAAAACGCGAATTCGAGAGATACATGCAAATACAACACGCTAAACTAGTGGCTCGCTGACAGCGGCCGGCGAGTTGTGTACCTACATGCAAACTTACAAACAGCGCTAGAAGAAAAACTGCATGCAACGTACACGCTCGCACTTCGCTAAGAAATGACAAACGGCGAGCTAATGGGGGCGAGGAGATCGCAATAACCTTGTTTACGCCCGACAAAACCGAAGGTGCTGACCATGTGATGCGGAACGCTGAGCAGAGGCTACGGAAAGAGCTGTATTTTTAGCGATAGTAAGAATTCTAAAGTTGAATGAGCATGCAGTTCAACAGAATCGGCGTTAAATATTTGCATGCAGCAGGAGTCGCAGAGTGACAAGGCACAAATACTTGCACATACCTCATCTAAATCACCGCAGTCCATGCTTCCCGTACCGAGCGACCGGCAACATGCCGAGAGTCCTCGCTACCGAAGATAGACCACCTGCCGGGCACAACAAACAACAATGTGTCGTAAGCCTATCTACATACTCACTAGATGGCGGCAGCTTACAGGCAGTTTTCAAAACCGAAATTAGAATGAAGAACAATGACCTCCAAAACTTGCGCTCTAAATTTTTTTGCTTTTGTTTTTTAAAGTTAATAGAACCCGCGTTTATTTAATACAAAACACTAGCCAATAGTATGATGAGTTTTTTAGTTCACTGTACCAATAGTAAGTAAAAAATTGTATGTGAGTAACCATTGAGTAACCTTTACGTAAAGATATGCACATCTTGGAGGCTATGTTTCTTCTGACCACAAACAACAAAAACGGCACCTTTGCAACACTGTTTGTTTAAAAGTCGCAAATTTTAGAAACTACGTAAAATAAATGCAAAAAATGTAATTTTTGTTACTTTTTCTTTCGTACGGATATGCGGCAAAAAAAAAAATAGAATGGCGTATTACTGACGTCATTGTGATAGCAGCTAGCAGCCAATCAAGGTTGTCAATATTCGCGCGAAAGCGGCGGGAGGCCGACTGGGTCGGCTACCGTTGCCGACCGTTCTCGTCTCGTCGTGAGCGGTGTTTTTTATCCGACTGCTGTAACGGCGGGCGCAGACAACGTCTATGGGGACGTGGTAAAGCCAGTGCAGCACTTCCAACAAACGAGGTACGTTCTGTCAGTAGTCGATAGGTTCTCCAAGTCACGGAACGTCGGTGACTTGCGTTTTGCAACCGGGACGAAACGATTGTACGAGACGCAGGGAGTGTATACATACGTAGCATAGTTTCGGAACCACGTTATTGCTTTGTAGGCACTCGTCGCGCCCATGGAGTATCACTTTTTTCGTGTCACTCCTCGAGAAATGTAACAGCGGACTAACCACTACTTGCTACTGCAGTGCGCGCGCGCGTTTTTGCACGTGCAACGCTGTAGTGACATTGACATGTGCTTGACATAGCGCCGGTGTTTTTTGGTCGCGTTCTCGACGATATGGTGCACTAAGCGAGGTGCTGTCATACGCGTAGAACAGCACGGTGAACGCCTTTACTCGCACACAAAGGTACGCGGTAACCGGCAGGATAAGCTCTGACGGAAGCTGTCAAATGTCGCCCATAGCACCCGTCGCGGAAGTAAATATGTGCGAGAGGTTTCACAGTTGGCCGATAGTGGTTGCGGGATATCATTTATCGAATAAGACAACTGAATTTACTGTCCCGTTTAAAAAGCCTTGTTTCAGTTCGTGTTAAAGCTTCAAATTAGAGTGCGTCACAGATAGGCCAGCTGCGCTCGCGTGTGCAGTCGAGCTGTTACTGCTAATAAATTATTGGCATCTAATGTTAGATGTACGATTAAATCGATATCGTTTTTGAAGCAGCATAACGCTTCAAGAAATAGTGAAGCACCATGCGTAACTAAAACGCGTTATAATATTTCTTATATGTGGTTCAATTAGAACGGTCGCCTTTTATTTGGGACCGGCGTCTTACAATTGTCGTTTTTTTTTTTTTCGAGGACTTCCCTGTATGCAGACATCGTACATTTATGCAGATATACATGACTGCGTATGTGCATATGCAAATGCGTGCTTGTGTGATGTGATTGTTCAGTTTTGTTTTTATTCCAAATGCGCCATTGGCCCTCCCTGATTGGTCAGCGAGGGCTATTTCTGGCTACGCCCGTTTTGTCTGTCAGTCTAGTGACAGCCAGTATCTGAAAAAAACCATGGCATTGAAATGTGCAGCGATTGTGCTAAGTTATGCCAAACAAATCTGAAAATGTGTGGAGTAGCTGGCAAGTGCCAACAAGCGACTGCGAATTCTCCTGTAAAAGACAGTAAATGGCTTGGTGGCTGTTATAAAAGATATAATTGTATGCAAGTAACTTTGCTCTCGCCACCAGCTATGAGTTCCCAACACCGGAACATTCAAAGAGCAACCTTCTTCGCTTCCGTTCTGAACAGAGCACTCTCAAGCATTAAAAAAAAAGAGCTTTCGTTCGGCATATCGATGCACTGTTTGGAATTGTAGTGATGCGACGGGGCATTTTCGCAGCTTTTGTTGCATCCCAGTGGGTTAGCAGGGTGTAACAATGGACGAGTTGGTGCATAGCTAAACAAAAGATTGCACCACAATTCTTTCGTTAAGTGCGATAGGCTTGGCCCGGCAGATTTTCACCGATCATGGACTTCTGTGAGAAAGATATTGGATGGAAAGAGAGTGGAATAGTTTTATGTTATTGCTCCACACATGCCCATCATTTCTTTACCGAATGTAATAACAGCTTCTCGGTTCCCTCGTATCCCTTTACCATGGCCCATGTGGCTTACCTCCTACAAAAGTGACTGGCAGCTGGCACTTGCCTCTTGAATTTGTGATGACCTGCTGAACGCCTAGACTAAAGGCTGCTCAGCTCCTGTGGTGGTCCACTGGTTATGGTGCTTGGCTACTGACCCGAGAATCGTGGGTTTGATCTCGGTCGTGGCGGTCGCATTTCATTGGAAGGGATATGCTGGAAGCCCATGTACTGTGTGGTTTCAACGTACTTTAATGAACTGCAGGTGGTTAAAATTGTCCGGAGCGCTCCACTGTGGCATCTTTCAGTCTGAGTTGTCTTGGGACATTACACCCCATAAACCAGACAGTGAAAGTGTTGCATCACCATCATTATGTGCACTGGCACCCTTGGCACTTGACAGCACACTCTCACTTATGTGCCCACTGTGGCATTGGGATGGCCCGGAAGTTCCGGTGTTTTTTCTTAAGTGCTAAATTTGTGTACTAAAGAAAATGTTTTGGTCATGCCTTTTGTGTTGTTTGGTAGAGAACTATGTGTGCCTTGCTTTTGCGCCTTGTATTTGAGTGCCGCTGTTGTTTTCATGCTCTTTTCAAGCCCTTAAAATGGTGTTAAGTCAACAAACACACATATTTTCGACACCTGCTCTTATGTTCACATGCCAATGCCCATAGGCGCTGCTCGAGAGAATTGTGAATTGCATGGCGAACAAGTCATGCCTCTTACATCAGCTTGAAATTTGTTTATGCACTTCGAAGACTGCAGTTTTTAACCCTGAAGACACGCATCGCCCTGGATACTCTGCGTCTGTTCAGTTTGGTGAGAAGAGACTGAATCGGCGCACCCATGCCAAACGACGAGAGAAGTAGCAGTGATCATGGAATGCTCCCACAGTACCATGAAGCGGCATCTTTCTCACCAATTCCCTTGCCTTTGGCATGGATCTTCCATGAATAAGCAGATTCAGTCACTCCTCATCAAAATGAACGCTGCATCAGGCGTAATCCACTAACTTGAAATCAAAATTGCAGTCTCTGAAGCGCTTAAAAATGATTTTAAGCCGTCCTAAGAGGCATCGCTTCCGTGCCGCACCGTTCAATCTTGAGTACTCTCTGTGGTTTTTGTACCTCGATTAAATGCGAGAAGCAGAGGGTGTTGAAAATGCTCCCTTTTTTTTCTGTCAAATGTTTCGTCACGCAACAGATTGCTGCTGTTGGCTGACAGCTGACCTAAACCAAGAGTGGCATTTGGAACAGATGTGCACCTTGCCACAGGGTGGCACCACCTGCTGGGTGCCGTACTGTACAGTGTGGTAAAGTTACAAAGTAGTGATACCAGCGTGCTCTGGAATCGCACCGGGAGAGAACGATTGCATTTCATAACGTGCGCTCAAGATCATGGCACGTGCATGAGGTAGCATCTTGCCCCTTTCTTATCCCCCCTATGTAGCTTCCAGCCCGTTTGTTGGAATGAGAGAGAGAAAGCGCTGAAAGCGTGTAACAAATCCCTTTAACTTCACTCTTTTTTGAGGTATTCAAACAGTATTTGCGGCGATCGGTTCACGAGGCAATAAACTCTGATACTGTGGTCAGTCGTTGACGACTTGGAAAAGTGGCTCAGAGTAGTTGAGAGAGAAGCGAAAGGGGTGAGGAACAGTAGCCCCCGTCGAGTGCCAACCATGGTATTGTGTGCACCCAACAATATTCTGTGACGTCCACAATAACTTGTTCAGCCTCACAGAAGGTCCCCTAATCGAGTCATACCAGTGGCGATGTTGCGAGGTACTGCCAACTTGGATGAGCACTCATGGTTACTTTAAAACTTAATTAAAATATCTTAAAGGCAATGTTCGTCATACATAATCGGTCAGAAGTGCCCACGTATGTACGGCAATTGAACAATACAAAAATCTCGAGTTTATTTTTGATGAAATGGCGCGTTACTAAACGAAGGACGGGAAAAGGAGTGTGCAGGACATGCGCTGAATGAGTGCATGACCTGAGCACTCATTTTTTGTTTAGTAATGTGCTGTTTCATCAAAATGAACGGCAACCAACTCACCCAACTTGCCATCTTGCATCCAGAGTTTGCAATTTTGCTTTCAGGGGTCCTATAAGATATGTCTCGTCACATGAAACTTGCTTGCGAGACTTTCCACTGCGCAAAGATCTGTTGGTTGCACAGTTATCGAATTTTCATTGCGCAGGGCACAATGGCTGATGGGTCTTGCCAACTGGCTGTGACCTGCCTTAAAAGTGGCATCAATCCCTCGAGTGCCCTGCTGCGGCGCCTGTTTGACTTGCCCACGACGGTCCGCAAATCAGACGTCCTGGGCTCGATCGATGATGGTGGCTGCTACGAGGATGCCGTTTCCAATTACCACGTGGACTTCACGCCCACCAAAAGTTACAACGATGCGATTGAAGTCATTATAAACAACTGGAAGGATCCCAAAGAGATGAAGCTCCTGTGCAGTGCCATTCCTGGATGGTGGCTATCGTGGCCGAGGCTAGTAGACTCGACCATAAATGAACATTATGACCTGAAAATTTCAAACTTCTCTCTCGGATCTTTTGTTGGTATGGGGACATTCGTTGAGCACTACTGTTCGTCGCCCAGGGAGCCGATTGAACCGGCAAAAACAAAGACCAAACAGTCTAACCAGCGTGCGGCGTCTTCGTCCAACAAGAAACAGCGGTATCGCATAACGCAGTGCATGGCCCACTTTGCGCACTACCGCCAAAGGCTGTACGTCTACTTTGTCGACGTCAAGGAGCCACTGACCAAGCAGGAACAGAACGGCGAGACGCACGCCCGGCACCGGTTTATTATAGAGTACTCTTCTGTGCGGCACGTGGTCGTGTCTAAAAACCCCGATGGTGGAAACAATGACTGGGTGGTGTACTTGCACCTTGTCCACCCACCCCTTCTCTACAGAGTTCATGAGACCCACAGCACTGAAAACAAAGACCTTGACGACGAGTGCGACCCGCGCAAGCCTAGATATGTGGAGCAGCACGACGTTGATGAACGAACGAGGTGGGTCCGCACAGTGGACTTTGGCAAACAGAAGACTAAGTGTGGCAGCGGGACACTGGGCTTGTGTCGGGTCATGGCTCTGACGTTTTCGTCTGCGGGTGACCGCATCGAGGAAGCTCTCGCCAGCCTGGGCATGCTGAGCACGACGACGAATCTGTATTACGGTGCAGTGGAGCTAAAAGCGAGGCATTGCAAAGGGATTGGGGAAGCAGACAAGGAGCTGCGTGTGGAGGACTTGCCGTTTGGCTGCGGCTTCGCTCTGGCTGCTGTATGGAGGTCCTCGGCACAGGTAGGACAGTGTTGTTTGTGAGATCAGAGAGCAGAATTTGGTTAAAAGTGGCCTGCTAGTGTTTACTTCTGGAGGGGCAGTCACAGTTGAATTATTTGCTTTGGAAGTTTTCCGATTATTGCTTTGTCAGTTTCATGTTTAAGCAACTATGGCATTTCTACCGTGATTTTATTTTCTGGCTTCACCGAATTGTTAAAGTTAGACCTATCATGACAATATTGTTGCTATTTTAATCTCCAGGTGGGAAACTTCTAGTTACAGAGCAATTTGCACAGGTCTGTGTGTAATTTAATACATTTTTTCATTTGTTTGGTAGTTATTGATCTTAGGTGGCTTAAGTGAATGTGTAGATTGGGTCACAGCTTGAAAAATGCAAAATTACACGGACTTCGAAATGTAAGGCGCAACACTGCTCCGAGATTCAAATGAAGACGGCAAACAGCTTATGAAGAATGGCAGTTATGTGGTCTTTAGGTCGGTGTACAGGAATAATAGTAATAATATCTGTGGTTTAACGTCCCAAAACCGGTGTACAGGAAGGATTGCTATGTAAAATGCCAGTAAGTATAAATAAAATTAAAGGTGTGCAAAAAATGTCCCACCTTTTGAAACCGCAAGACTGACAACATTGTCGATAAGCAATGAAACAAACCGTTAAACCAAATTAGTGTCATAGATTCAGAAATATGAACACCCATATTATACTACTATATCCCAACTGAGGTCCATCATCATCAACTCGCAGTCTTGCAGCAGTGTGGAAGGCTAGCCAACACATTCTTGGCCTTTTTATATAGTAAGACTACATGTAAAAGGATCCACGGTAGTAAGCAGCACGAAAAACGGCAACGCACACAGGAAGGAATGACAAGAACAAGCTCTGGCTTTCAACTAAGCTTTTTAATTGGAAGTGAAACATATACACATACAGCACCCGGCCGTATGGCGCGTACGCAAAGAAAAATTTTCAAACCCTTTTTCTCTCACAAACCAAAACACCCCCATGGCACATACTTCGTGTTATCCCAAGGTACAAAATTTCCTTATCATGTAGTGTCACAGATGCCTGACTGACACATGCTTGCGACAGTTTGGAGATGTGTGCGGCCTCAACAAGTTCACATGGTTGTTTTGCTTCTGTGTTTGTACAAAATGGATGTAGAACCAAAAACAGGAGTGCACCCACACTGGCGGCAATGCAGTGATAAATGTGAACTTGCCGGGCATGCGCAAAGCAAAAAAAATGTTTTCTTTGCGCCTGCACCGTACGGCCGGGTGCTGTATGTATGTTTTACTTACAATTAAAATGCTTAGTTGAAAGTCAGCTTAGTTGCTTAGTTAAATTAAAAAGCTTAGTTGTCATTCCTTCCTGTGTGCGTCGTCCTGTCTTTTGCACTGCTTAGTACCATGAAGCCTCCATGATAGCACGTGACCTGAACTTATGCAGCCCTGCTTGTCCCTTCTTTTCCAAAGTCTGTAAAGCTGCACTCTTCCAGCAATTAAACAATACCAACCGGCCCGTTTTTCCATCTTTCTGAGTATGTTGAAGCCCATCCTTGAATGGTCTAGCTGAGTGAAGAGATTTGCACACAAGACGTGGTTTTAAGAGTTATGTGGACAGATATTGCACATTGAGAGGGCTTCTAAAAGCAAGACTGGCGTATAAAAAAAAAAGCATTTGTTCTGCTTGATGACATTTATACAGGTCTAATTTTTAAACTTTTGCGTAGCTAGAGGAAGAAACACTCCATGTTACATTGCGGCCTATACATGTTATGTAAATTTACATGTTCGTCTGACTTGTCGCACGTTTCTGTTGCTATGCTTTTATTAAACATTCACCTGCCCTGTTAATGGGCAGCAAAGAGGTTACGTTCCAGTAAATTCCGTCACAATTTAAATTACGAAGGCGTTGTTGCTGCGCTCTGGGCAGGTGCGACAGAGGCCTTTGTAACCAGATCTTGTGATTACTACGCAGGTGGCTGATGAATTACTGATTAAGGGGGCCAAGGCACAAGTTGCAGAAGAGTTGAGACGGATGGCTTCGGAGGACCCTGATGCTTTGGAAGAAGCTCTCTATGCGCTGCAGCAGTCGTTGGACAGGGGCCGCTTCGTCTCATTCCAGGTTAGATACCAGCATGCATAGTATACAGTAGAACCTTGTTGCAGTGAAGCAGCTTGGATTGAACCAGCCGGGACATTTCGGGCTTTATTTTTAAAGTCACCATGCAGCACCTTTCCAAGTAATCGTAGAATGAGCTCATTATTGGATTCTTGTCGCTTAACGGATATCCTGCTGTAAACATAGAATGGGCTCATTATTGGATTCTTGTCACTTCGCGGATATCCTGCCACAAAAATTTGTTGCATCCTTCAAGTATGAGTGATGTTATTGCTCAAGCCGAGTGCTCTCTTTCTCCTTTTGTCGCCATACAAGAGCTCTGCAAGAGTGGCAGAGCTGGCAAGGAGGTAAGGTCCAGGGTAAAGGTTATGCAGGTCTGTGTCACGGCGTTTTTTTTTTTTTTTTCTAGCAGCATCGAGGGCTGGGATAATCATTCTATTCCAGTGCCATTCCTTGTTGAGCTTTTGTCAATGGTTGGAGTGACGCTTCGCCTGTGGTATTACAGGGATCTGCTGACCGTGAATGGTGAACTCATTACCTTGCATAAAAGACAGGATGAGCGCTGTCGAACAAGTGAAGTTAATAATTTCAATTTGGGGGGGGGGGGTGCCCGTCTTGTGCCATTCTCTTTGTGTCACTGTATTTTCCCTCATTGATTTCGGGCGTGCATAAATTCGAACCAGCCATACTCTCTGTACTACCCTACCGGCCATAGTAGCTTGAGGGTGCAGATTCGATTCCCGTCCGAGGGAATCATTTTGACGAGTGCAAAATGTAGAAGCGCCCTGCCCCGGAACTGGATTTAGGTGCTCTTTAAAGAACCCGAGGTGGTTACTATTAATCCATTTTCCCCCATTACGGCATGCCTCAGCGAGTTTACTGGATTCCTTAGAGCGAGAATTTGAGCAGTCTATGGTCAGACATACAGTGGAACCTTGCTGTTACGGTTCCTCACTGGTGCGTTTTCCTGGCTGTTACATCGTTTCCCGCCGGTTTCGGCGTAGCTCCTGTAGGATCCAATGCTTTGGGAACCCCACTGTTATGTCGCAGCGGTGGGACTGTTCCCGTGTGATACGTCTCGAAGTGCGCTCAGAGCCGGCTGAGCAACCACAAAAGAGAGTGGCCATGTTGACTTTTATTTATTCACAAAACCCCCACAGGCTCCAGCAGGAGTATTGTGTGAGGGGGGGAATTATACAGTGTATGAGATCACATAAGTGGAAGCATTAAAACGAATACATGTTATGCTACATAAAACTATAAAATAACGTTATATAAGTGTTAGTGAGAGCAAACGTGACATACAACTAATAACATACCTGCCAAGTCTCCCGGATTACCCGGGAGGCTCCCGGATTTTGAACGTTTCTCCCGGTTGTACGGGTCATAGAGAAATCTCCCGGAAATCCAATTTTGCCCCGCGCGTCCATTGCTTTGTCTGGCCACATGAGCAAAATTGTCTGGCCACGTAGTAGAAAGGATTCTTCTTCTTCTTTTTAACGATGGTAGAAAGGTTCAACTCAGTTTCATTGCGCATGAAGTAGCTGTGCACTTTGCGCCGCAGTCCAGCACTTAAAAGGGTAGCCGATGTCTGTCGAGATAGTGCGTTCGCCAGCGCTCGCGACCGTCCCCGTCTCAACGGCGCCCCTTATGGTTCCTTGTCCGACGAAATAACTGGTAAGCAAGCGACGACAGGCCTCGCACGCGGAGCGATGTTATCGCATGTGCCCTTCGCGCGACGGTGACAGCCGAGTCGTTTCATCTCTGCTTCAACCGCGTTCGTCCCTAGCGCGAGCGCTCATTTACTCGCACGTGAAACAGACGATGCGTAAGTGATGTTATCGGTTTGGACTCTGTACAGATCAGCGGCGACCGCAAAATCCCGCTGACAGTAGGCAGTTTTAGAATTGCGTACGCTAAGTTAGAGTTGGCGTTTGCGTCCCGCTATTTTCGTCACTTACCGGGAGCCCGCAAGCGCTTAGCGTACGACGCACGCGCAGGCACAGGTGCGCTAAAAGCCAGCGCAAAACTTTGCGTACGCTGTTCTAAAACTGCCTAATGTAGATATAATTGCTATCGCAGTACCCCCCCCCCCCCCCCGTTGAGTAAATCTCCCGGATTCCGTTTCTCCAAACTTGGCAGGTACGTAATAAACATAATACAGAGATACTCATTTGTAGGGGTATATCGCTTGACTACAACAAATTGTACAATAGTTAGCGAAGAGTATGTATATGATTTAATGGAAGGTAGAAGCCACTAGTCATAAAAAATGGTGGTTACTTCGTGACGAAACAATATAGGGTCATGAATGTTGACAACGTTATCGGGAATACCATTCTATAATTCAAGTGCTACTGGCAATGCTGATGAGTTGAATGCTTAGTGCGTCCGAAAATACGTTTCAGGGAACGGTTATTGTGCAAACGGTTGGACGTTCATATCAGTTAGGAAAAAGGGAGGGTGGTGATGTGTTTACCGGATGCTATTTTGTGAAATAAGCAGATCAAAGCGATCTTTCGGCGGGAATCTAAGGAAGGCAATGACAGCAAAGATTTAATATGAGTGATGCTGGAATGTCGGCTGTAATTTTTAGCAATGAAGCGCGCGGCGCGGTTTTGAACACGTTCAAGGACGTGGATTAGGTAGGCCTGATGAGGTGACCAAATTGATGAGGCAAATTCAAGTTGAGGAAAAACGAATGCTAGATATGCGAGTGATTTGGTCGATGTTGGAGCGTCGTTAAGGTTACGTTTACGGTAGTCGAGAGTGCGGGATGCCTGTGCTGCAATCACCCACACTATCCATGATGGTGTGGGTGATAAATGCACGCCAATGTATTTTGTAAGATGATGTGTGTGTTACATGAGTTATAAGGGTATAGTTAAAGAGGGAAAACAATTTCTTGTGAGTGAAGGTCATTAGCTTACACTTATCGGTATTAAGTGCCATTTGCCAGCGTGAGCGCCAATTAGTTATAAGATCTAGGTTTTCTTCGAACTTTCACGCAGCTTGGCCTGGCTTGACTGTAACGTTAGCCACATAAGAGGCACAAACGGCAGGTACTTTCGGTTTCCGCGAACAAAAGCATAGCCTTCGAGATCCATATTGCAATGATGGCGTCTATGACGTATTGCTTGCGAAAGTGAGGCCTTCAAGATTAACGTTTGATTCCGCCATCGCGTTGGCGTGGACTCAGTGTCATCGTTATTTATCCGAGGAGTTGGAGCTGGCTAGAATTTTCGCGGTTTGCGGTTGGACTCGTTGCGCTGGTCATGTTGCGTGTGCTTAGTTCTTTCACCCCTACAGCTGTTGGTGCCAAAAGAATCACATACGTTGATTAGATTTCTGTGGTTGATGCCGTTCCCAGCTCTACATTTCTATCCGTCAACTAGATCGTGGCTGAGTGCGCCAATGAGTGCACCAGTGACGAAATTTAGCAGTTGGTGGAGCAGGAGTAATTTTCTTCGACGATCACTTTCAGGGGAACTTTCACTTTCGCGAGGCGTTCCACCGTCTACTACGAGCCACCGTGGTCCAGTACTGTGCCAACAGTGCTACATCGTCTCTCGGATACGCCGGCATAACCGGCGACAATCTCACGAAGGTCTCACCATAAGTGGTCGCTTGCCAGGTGTCAGCCATGGTGGCACTAGATTTATTAAAAGGATATGACGCTGCAGGTGCTCGAAAAACTTTTCGTGCTGCTCGGGCACGAGTAAATGCACCAGATAACGTTGCATGGGTTTTTCAAGCATAAGCATTTAAACAAAGTTCTGTACCACTAAATATTTTTTTCGTTTTTTCCGGTTTTTCGGCTCTTGTGTTTCCCGGCTGTTACGTTTATTTCTTAGGGTCCTTTCAAAAACGTATCAGCGGGGTTCTACTGTAACTTGAAAACGTAGGAGCGGCCCCACTTAGATGACCAAAGTGCAGTAGTTGATTGCTTCCGCGAGACGAAATAGTCCAGCTCATGTACTCAGCGATTTCCTCTGACGGTGGGGTCACCGACCATGCGGCTCATATGTCTGTCTATAGTCGGATACAACTATAGTCGGATACAACCGCCCAGATGACCGAAGCACGGCAGCCGATCGCTTCCGCGACTAAAAAAAATAGTCCCGCTCATTCACGCCGATGTTCTCCGAAGGCGGAGCCACCGGTCGTCCCGCTCATGACGTCAGTCCCGAGTGCGCGCCCATTGGTGTAGGCTTGTGTTCATCCGCCTTTGAGGAGGAAATGCCGCTGCCTTCTAAAGTTGTATCCGACTATAGAGTGCGCGCTGATTGCTGCAGGCCGTGTTCATCCGCCTTTGGGGTGGAAATGCCTCTACTTTTTAAACTTGTACCTGACTCCGGATCCTGCAAGAAGTTGCTGAAGCTGTAAGCGCCGAGTCTTTGTGTCTCTCATGGCTCTTGTGTTTGTGCTTAGTGCCATTACGACTGCATTGTAGTTTAATGTTTATGATCGAAAACTTGAAACAGGTAGGAGTAGTGCAGTAGGTGGAAACGATCAAATTATGATGATGCGCCTCATTCAGTGATTGTGTTTACTTCGACTATGTCGTGTTCTCACTTGCGCTTTCTTGCAAGGAGCCCATGCCATTTGTACGGTTCGCTGCCAGGCGAAGCACGTTTTGATGTTCTCTTGTTTATTTCGAAGGGAGGACTGCAATTTTTCACAGGGTTTTGGGAGCACACAGGGGACATGGTCAGTGTGTGCTCCCAATACTTGGGCATGGCCACTGTTACTGCTTTTTAAACGTTCATGCATCATATCGTCGTTTGGCACTTGAAACTTGAGACTTAAGTTTAATTTTTTGTCTACCGAAATTACACTGACCATTTATGCCCTGGTTACCTTTTGCTGCGGCATGCAGGTGGGCCTGGAGGCCCTGTTCAAGCGGTTCCGTTCGATGCGCCAGCGTTCTGGCAAACTGACGGGTGGTGTGCTGGGGCAGGAGCTGCCGGAGCACGTTTGCCTGGTGCGGCGAGCAGTGCTGACACCCACACGTCTTTTGCCATTGCCGCCGCAACCCATCAGCACGAGTCGCATCCTGCACCACTTTGAGCCCGAGCATGCGCTTCGCCTGCTCATACGCGACGAGGATGGCACCAAGATGTCTTTCTCGTTGGGCATCCAGCGCGCACACTTCCTCTTCACTTACACACGGCCCAGGCTGCTAGACGGATTCACAATCGCTGGCCGCAAGTGAGTCTTGTGAGGCATGCATAAGTTGGTAATGAAAGATGGGGGATTGATCTAGGGCTTGTGTTGAAGCGAAAGGAAGGTGTAAGGAACATTATTTGTAATCTTTAACTATAGTGCAGTAGATGTGAAATATATGCGAAGAAATTGAAGCGGACGAAAAGACAGTTTGCCGCCAGTAGGGACCGAACCTACAACCTTGGATAACGCGATAACGCAATCTCTCTTCAATAAAAATGAAATAAAAGTCAGGGTTCAAGCTAGAACCAACCGAACCCAGGCAAGTCTGCACACCTTTCAGAAGGACATACAAAGACATAAGTGCTCGCATGATGTATTCAAAGGGCCGATTTAATGTAAAACATATGTACTTGCTCATTGCGGCTCATTTGTCCTACATGAGTTTTATATTGTTGTCGCATTAGTCGGCGCAGGAGCTTTTCGCCAGTGACAAATGCACGGTGCTTATAATTCTCATTTCCGATTCTATTTTGAGGGGACACGTAAGAAATTCTATTTCTGTCGTACTAATAAATTAGCTGCTCGCAGCAACAGAAGCGCCACTTTTGTAGAGAGAAGACGCTTTGGTAGGTCGGAAAATGTGCAGAAATAAAGATGCAGCCCGTGACACTGCCTTGAAGTTCCCTCACCAGCTTGTCGCAACATCATCGGTTTGACTGTGTCTGCCAGAGCCTACGTAATACTTTTATCAGTAAAAATGAATTAAATTGTGTTCTCAGGGTGCCAGAGACCGAGCATGGCACGCTCAATAAATCCGTTGCAGGTTCGTGTTCTTGGCGTCATCCACGAGTCAGCTTCGCAGCCATGGTGCATGGTTCTACTCGGTCGACTCGCAAGGCCGCTCGGCCGACGACGTGAGGAGTGCACTGGGCGACCTGTCACATCTCCGCTTGCCTTCCAAGTACATGGCACGGTTGGGTCTGGCGTTCTCCCAGTCGTTAGGAAGGATCCATGTCCCTCGTGACTGCACCACCGTGGTGCCGGATATTGAGTGTGATGGGCGGAAAAGAAATCTGCACTACGTATTCTCAGATGGCGTGGGACGCATTTCTACAGCTCTTCTTGCCAAAGTGAGTCTGCTACAAGTGTGCTAAGGAGAACACTGCAAGGAAAACATTTTTTTGAACTGCATTACAGTAGAACCCCGCTGTTACGTTCCTCACTGCTGCGTTTTCCCGGCTGTTACGTCGTTTTCCGCCGGTCCCGGCATAGCTCCCATAGGATACAATGTATTGGGAACCCCGCTGTTACGTCGTAACTGTCGGACCGTTCCCGTATGATACGTCGCGAAGTGCGCTCGGAGCCGACCGAGTGACTACCAAAGAGAGCCGCCATGGTGCATTTTCATGCAGCTTGGCCTCGTTTGACCGTAATATTAGCCGCATGAGAGGCGCAAGCAACAGAATCTTTCAATTGATGCAAACAAAAGCATGGCCTTCGAGATTCAAATTGCAAAGATGGCGTCTATGACGTAACTGCCCGCGAAAGCAAGGCCTTCGAGATTGGCATTTACTATTGACAAAAGCATAGCCTTTGAGATTTGTATTGCACAAACATGGCGTGTATGACGTAATTGCTTGCGAAAGCAAGGCCTTCGAGATTAGCATTCACTTCTGCCATCGCGTCGGCATAGACTCATCATCATCGTTATTTGTCGGAGAGCGGGAGGAGTTCGAGCTGGTTGGAGCTCGCACGGTCGTGCGTGCGGTTCGCGGTCGGACTCGCCGCGCCGGTCGTGATTGCGTGTGCTTAGTTCTTTCATGCCTACAGCTGTTGGTGTTAAAAAAATCACATACGTTGATTACATTTCTGTGGATGAGGCCGTCCTAAGCTCCGCGTTTCTATCCATCGACTAGATCGTGGCTGAGCGCGCCAATTTTCGTGCTGCTCGTAAGAATTGAAATAAAATTCTGTACCACTAAATATTTTGCCGTTTTTCCTGTTTTTCGGCTCTTACGTTTCCCGTCTCTTACGTTTATTTCCTACGGTCCCTTCAAAAACGTATCAGCGGGGTTCTACTGTATTATTCAGTAAAAGATTGTTGAAAAGAACCTGAAGGGCCCTGGAAAGTATGTTCCTCCAGAAGTTTCTTGTTTTACTGGAAAACGCGTACAGGCATGCAGCACTGTTTGTCACGCCTCTTGACTGCTTTCAGAAGGGTCGTGCAAATAGAGATTTTTTATGCTGAATCGAATATAAATTGAATATTAGCAGAATTGTATGTAATGGAATAGAGAATACTCTTGAAAAATGGAAGTCGATATTGCAATTAATATTCTGTGGTGTTCACATCCTAGTATTCATAATTTTAGCATGGAAAGCACCCAAGTACAGCATAGACCGCTTATAACGTAAGTCGCCGGAGTCACGAATGTCCGCACTATAAGCAGTACCGCACTATAATCAAATCAACATTTTTAAAAGGTTGCACTTGTGCAAATCATGACCAACAGGCAGGCGCGCGATTCCGACTATCGAGGCATGCGACTGGGACGTAAGTATAACCCGCACCCTCGACAACGATCCACGGAAAATTTTCTAAAAATAATCCCCACGTTTTGCTGCGAAGCTAGCTTTCTTGCATAGCTCTGAAGCACTGCCGTGAAGCCACCTTTGCAGACCGCTATTAGCTCTTTTTGTTTTGACTTTAACCTCAGTTTTTTTTTTGTGTGGGTTATACACGAAAAAATACGGTATATAAACCGCGTGTAACTCCCTGTAAACGTCGTTTTACTGCAGCGCAGGAGTGCTATGCCGTGAATACACCTATCCAGCGGAATTCCGCACTGCCGCCAAGCCCCACTTCAAGGTTGAATGAACAAATTACCCTCACATTGATTCATCATTTTTTAAGTTTAAGAGCTTCTTATATGGTATTGTAAAGTTTAAAACTTAATGTATTTTACCGGTTATCACTTGTGTCCTACTGAATTTCAAATTCTGTTACTATGCAAAATTGCTTCCACTTCACTTCAAACCAAAAAGAATGATGTTTGCACATGCCTTTTTCCAACTTAAAAAAATATTGTGCAGGTTAGTTGGATCATGACAAATATGCTCTTTTTTTTCTTTATAATATGTGATATATACTATTCGAATTCGATTCTAAATTATTCCGCCAAATCACTGATCACCTCGAACCTAAAATTTACTATTTGCACAAGCCTATTGTTTTGTTGACATGGCTCTTTCTACTGAAGCGATTGTGTTTTCGTTATATGATGCGCGCTTGTAGGGGGGTAACATGACATGTCGTCTGATACATCAATAGTGGCAGTTAATGGTTTTGCGTATGTGCAAAAAAAGGCCAACACTTTTTTGTAATATCTCCTGGGAAATGTTACAAATGTTTGACACAGGCAGTAGGGTACATCTGTGTTCCCGAGTTGGCTATGTTTCTAGATTTGACAGCACCATATTTGAGTGTCGGCTACATATTCATTTTGAAGACGTTTTTCTGTCTGCTGAACATTGCTAGCGGTGTTTCAAACATGCCAATGGTGGAGTTGCAAATGCAGGTCCACAAAGCCCTTCCACGTGAGGGACAGCCAAGTGCCATCCAGATCCGGTACGGAGGTTGCAAAGGCATGCTGGTCGAAGATCCAACGCTGGAAGGTGACCGCATCATTTTCCGGAAGAGTATGTACAAGCACCCATCTGACAGCGAGGACCTCTTTATTCTCAAGACCAGCAAGCCACGTAAGGCACCATAGATCCTGTGCACCATAGATCACTACAGTTAAGAGTGTGTCGCTGCACTGTCAGGGGCGCGTTGCTGCGCCAGGGGAGTGTGTCTTCATATACCTCCCATAGGGACGCGAAATTCAAACGCTGCGCCGATGGTTGCGCCGAGGGCGCCAAGAGAGCCATTGAGTGACGGCTCTTGCGGATGGCCGCCTGGCAATGGTGGCAATGACGTAGTGGTTACGTGACGATTGCGTTGTTTGCGTCGTCAGGGCAACAGTAACAACAGCCGCTCGCTTCTCGTGCCCCCTTCCCCCCTCTCCCTCGCACTCCTCGTGCTGTTTTTTTTCTTTATTCATGGCGCCTGCTTTTTCTCCTTTCAAGCCGCGCGCCGTTTTTTTCTTTTTTTCATGTGCGTGGCGCATTTTCTTTTTTTTCGCGTGCTTGGTCGTGCATTCATGTTTTAAATGCGAAGCATTTCTTAGCGAACTTCTGCGACTTTGAGCGTATCTATCTATCTATCTATCTATCCATCTATCTATCTATCTATCTAGCCGCCTACGACTTTGTGCTCTCCTGGCCGTTTCGTTAATCAGATGTATACCAAAATTGGTGTGTCATAACATGGCCTTATTACGAACATAAATGACCGGTCATATCATGAAAATCTTGACACGCATGTCATGAACAGCATGATTTACATTCCACGGCCTTAGGCTCTTGCGGCCGTTCCGTTAATTTCATATACACCAAAATTGTACGGCATGAAAGAATTCATAACGAACATAATGATAGGTCCTAACATGCAATCATGACGCGCATGTCATGTGCAGCTGATTTA
>NC_051184.2:45704590-45741109 GCF_013339695.2 Rhipicephalus sanguineus | reverse complement strand
CCGTTTTTTTTCTTTCTTTTCAGGTTGTTGGCGCAGTTTTCTTTTTTTACGCGTGCTAGGTCCGTGCATTCAAATGTTTTAAATGCGAAGCATTTCTTAGAGAACTTCCTGCGACTTTGAGCGTAATTCTATCTATCTATCTATCTAGCCGCCTACGACTTTGGTGCTCCTCCTGGCCGTTTCGTTAATCAGATGTATATCCATAACTTGGTGTTGTACATAACATGGCCGTATTACAGACATAAATGCACCTGGTTCATATCATTGAAACATCGGTGACACGCATGTCATGAACATGCACTGATGTTACATGCCACGGCCTTAGCGTCTTGCGGCAGTTCCCGTTAATTCATATACACCCAAATTGGTACGGCGTGACAAGAATTCATAACGACATAATGAATAGTCCTAACATGCAAATCATGACGCGCCATGTCTGTGCAGCATGATATTACATGACATGGGTCTCTGGGCGCATCGCTGGCCGTTTAACTGAAGGGATATATACGAAAACTGGTATGACGAGACATTTCTGTATGACGAACATAACTGACACGTGGTAACATGAAAATCATGACATGCATGTCATGTACGACATGATTTACATGCCACACTCATGGCGCACTCGCGGTCGTTTCGCTAGATTGATATACACCAAAATTGGTATTATGCGATGTGACTGTATGAAGAGCGTGAATAACAGGTGGTAACATGAAAACCATGACATCCATGACATGTATGTCATGATTTACATGCCACGCTCATGGTGCATTCGCGGCCGTTCGCTTGCATGATATACACCAAAATTGGTATTGCGCGACACGAGCGTATGACGAACGTACGTGAGAGGTGGTAACATGAAAATCATGACATGCAAGTCATGTACGACCTGATTTACATGCCACGCTCATGGTGCGCTAGCGGCCGTTTCAGTAGATTGATGTACACCAAAATTGGTATTGTGCGAAGTGACTGTATGAAGAACATTAATACCAGTTGGTAAGATGAAAACCATGACATGCATGTCATGTATGTCATGATTTACATGCCACGCTCATGATGCATTCGCAGCCGCGTCGCTAGCTTGATGTACACCAATATTGGTATTGCGCGCAGTGACTATATGACGAACGTAAATGAGGCGTGGTAACATGAAAATCATGACATGCATGACATGTACTACATGATTTACATGCCATGCTCATGGCGCACTCATGGCTGTTTCGCTAGATTGATATGCACCAAAATTGCGCGATGTGACTGTATGAAGAGCATGAATAACAGGTGGTAACATGAAAACCATGACATGCATGTCATGTATGTCATGATTTGCATGCCACGCTCATGGTGCATTCGCGGCCGTTTTGCTAGCTTGATATACACCAGAACTGGTATTGCGCGATGTGACTGTATGATGAACATTAGTGACAGGTGGTAACATGAAAAACCATGATATGCATGTCATGTATGGCATGATTTACATGCTATACTCATGGTGCACTCGCGGCCATTTCGCTCGCGTTTCATTGGCATGGTGTATACTAAATTGTGCATGCATGTGTGTATGGCAAACGTGCGGTATATGGTGGACTAGGTGCCATGGCACGAATGATTTCATTTGGCTCAAAGACAAACAAGGCGATGTATGCAGCTCTTTGCTGGCTGCTTCGCATTACATCGATTCCCACAGTGCGTGGGATTTGCCGAATTTTTTTCTGTCCACTTGTGGTGCGCAGTGCGTTTGAATGCACGCAGCCTGCATGATCCAAAGCATAAGGGATGACTTCCACCCATGCCATATCTTTGACTTCGTTTTATTGCTCCGTTTCCGAAACTCAAGATTCGCACATAATACGGCACGATACAAGTTCTGGAGAAGAACAGAAGGAAAGAATGCACAGTGTGTCCATGATTAAACAACACAAAAGTTCATTGTAACGTTCAGAAATTGGAAATGAAACATAGAACACATTGAACTTCAGAAGGACGTTTTGCTGGGCGAGTTGGCAATACACTCAAACCTCGTTATAACGAACATGGATATAAGGAATTATCGGTTATAACGAAGTAAATGAAGAATAGTCTTGTCATAGCTACAGTGTTACAAATAAACGTTTATAACGAAGTTTCGGATATAACGAAGTTATTTTTGTGGCAGATGCGGCTTTGTTATAATGAGATTTGAGTGTATACCATTATTAAACGTAGCGCAAAAAACACGGACGAGTGAAGGAGTCAGCGCTGTGTATGTTGCTCCTTTACTGTGTCCGTGTTTTTTGCGCTACGTTTAATAATGAAACACTTTAAAATGTGTAGGCCCTTTGACGTATACACATATAAGTAACACGATTTTTGTTTAGTACAATACTGACCAAAGTGCACAGGAGCTTCTGATGTGACAGAGTCATGAAATTTAAAGAAATGTAGGTTAAATGTCGGTGCATGGCAAAAACAATGAAGATGTGCAAAATACCTAAATATGGAATAATAATGCAATGAACTAATTAACCGCTGTACTAATACGAAACACAAAATAACTAGATATATACGAGTATATGCTCAGATGTTGCACAAATTTACATGGAATGCTGGATACCTTCACTACTGATAAACAAAATTAAAAAGCAGATTTAGCAGAGTAAGCAGTACATCGCACTAATAAGAGAGACACATTATTTGGCACTTGACCACTACTTGACAGTTAGCTGGCGGCAACCACATGAAGGTGATGGTCAGTTTATGCAGCAGCACATAACGTTTGAAGAAACGCGTATTATTCAATGGCCAGGTGAAATAAGGCTACTACACAGCTTTTCTTTCACCGCGAATACAATGCATAGCTGTAAGATAACGTCACTGAAATGAGAATGTCATGCCGTGTACACTAAGCACTTCGTTGAGATAAACACAAACAATAAAATTCTGCATATAGGACACTTGCAATACTCAAGGCTCACCAGAAAAAAACAACTCTCATGTTTACACATGAAGGTTCTTCGAATGGTTTTTCTATAGGTAATTGCAGAGATAATACATAAACACGAAGAGTACTTTTTCAGCTGTAAGTACATAGAATATTCACGCACCGAAAGAAAGCACTGCATCGTTAGCCCTCTATCAAAGGTTTGAAATGCTGCTTTCGAGACCTTGTTTCCCAAGCAGTTCGCATTAATGCTGCGCGGTGGTGATTTTTAAACGTGCTCTGTAGTTTCACGTGGTTTCGCTGTACTTTAGTGATCGTTGCAGCAGATCGAAAAAATGTCTGGCTCCGGAAGCGGTGCACGCGTGTTGGGAGATACAGTAGAACCCCGCTGTTACGTTCCTCACTGCTGCGTTTTCCCGGCTGTTACGTCGTTTTCCGCCGGTCCCGGCATAGCTCCCATAGGATACAATGTATTGGGAACCCCGCTGTTACGTCGTAACTGTCGGACGTTCCCGTATTATACGTCGCGAAGTGCATTCGGAGCCGACCGAGTGACTACCGAAGAGAGCGGCCACGGTGCATTTTCACGCAGCTTTTCCTGATTTGACCGTAACATTAGGCTCATTAGAGGCGCAAGCAACAGGATTTTTCGATTGATGCAAACAAAAGCATGGCCTTCGAGATTCACATTGCAAAGATGGCGTCTATGACGTAATTGCTCGCGAAAGCAAGGCCTTCGAGATTGGCATTTACTATTGACAAAAGCATAGCCTTTGAGATTTGTATTGCACAAACATGGCGTCTATGACGTATTGTTTGTAAAAGCAAGGCCTTCGAGATAGGTATTTACTTCTGCCATCGCGTTGGCGTAGACTCATCATCATCGTTATTTGTCGGAGGACGAGAGGAGTTCCGAGCTGGTTGGAGCTCGCATGGTCGTGCGCGCGGTTCGCGGTCGGACTCGCGGCGCTGGTCGTGATTGCGTGTGCTTAGTTCTTTCATGCCTACAGCTGTTGGTGTTAAAAAAATCACATACGTTGATTACATTTCTGTGGATGAGGCCGTCCCCGGCTCCGCGTTTCTATCCGTCGACTAGATCGCTGCTGAGCGCGCCAATTTTCGTGCTGCACGTAAGCATCGAAATAAAATTCTGTGCCACTAAATATTTTGTCGTTTTTCCTGTTTTTCGGCTCTTGCGTTTCCCGTCTCTTACGTTTATTTTCTACGGTCCCTTCAAAAACGTATCAGCGGGGTTCTACTGTAGTAGTTCCCGCGACTCCGCTGCCCTGCAGCTGGTGTTATTGATGCGTCAAATAGCAGCGAATCCGAGGACAATGACCTTTCGTCAGACCCCACGGATAAGTCTACCTTATGGGTCCGTGTATAGGTCGACTCCGATTGTAGGTCGACCCCCAAACTTGGGGAGGTCATTTTTATGAAAGAAACGTTGACTTATAATTGGCAGTATACGGTAGTTCAAAGAATGGGCAAAAACAAGTTTATGTCCATTGCGTCTCAAGGACATTGAGTCTCAAGGGGATATCCTAAGGCAGCAGAGGACGACTTCTGCGTGTTGTGCTTGATGCCAGCGTGCTTTCGCTCTGCGTTCGGTTGAACGCACCGGTTGTCCTGTCTCTTGTCTGGCAGGTCCCACGAAGCTCAACCGCCCCATGATCACAATCTTGAGTCAGAAGAAGACGCGTGGAAATCTGCGCAGCATTGAAGACTCCGTGTTCCTCAAGATGCAACAGGACTGTCTCGCTCCTTACACGGACAGCCTCTTTGAGGACACCGCGGCCGCGCGCCTACTACATGAGGAGTGCGCGTTGCGGCTGCCTTACAAGGAGTTGGCGGGAGCGGGGCTGGATCTGCACGCTGAGCCCTTCTTTCGCTCCCTCCTCTGGACTTTGCACCAGCGGTGTCTCCGTAAGTACAGTCCGTCTTGCTATTTTAAAGGGACTGACAACCGCCCAGATGATGTCACTTGGTAATAGAAATGAGAACACCATGTTATGGGGACGGAAGCAATCGCAATTATTTTAAATTGCCACACAGACTTGCGAAAAATGGTATTCCAAGGCATGGGTTGCCCGCAGGGTGGAAAGTGTATACACTCAATGTCAGATTTTTCGGACTCCCTAGGGACCGCGAAATCGTCCGAAAAATCGGGCAGTTCAAAAAAATGAATTCATGCTTTTTTATTTCGCTCAAGCAATCAAAGCGCCACAGCCACGTCCGAAATAGCGTCACTGCCTCCCAGTACACTTATCAGACGTTTTGGTGTGCGTCCAGGCTCTTGTGAGTACATTCGGTACCTGCCGCAAGCACTTAACTACGTGCCAAGCACCAATTGCAAATTCGCGTCTCGTGATGAGCGCCGCTAATATCAGCAAAGCGCAGAATGGATTACGGCTGTCTCGCATGGAGCGGACAAATCGTCTGGCTTCCCCCGATGTGTGCACACTCATTGCTGTATCTCCGCTCATATGCAGCACTTGCTACCGTGTGAAGCCGATCTTTTCTAGTTGTGTGCAGCACATCGCCAACTAAGCTGACACCGTCACTACCGGGGCGCTTGCTGTACTGTGCGCACACGTTTGTCATGAAAGTGTTCATGATGCCCATTCGTTCCTGACTGCACATGGGCACGGCGATGGCGAGCTGCTTTCATTTGTGAAGGCAATGCATCTGTGCAGCGCACTTAGCGGCCTCGCACAATGAGGTAGCATGAACGGCGGCATGGTGCATTTGGGTTGTTGCCTATTAAAAGCGGGCAGTATGCTTACAAGTGCGCTAGGCCACATGCACTTCCAAGCAGTTAGCTGAAGGTGCTTATCATAAAGGGTTTGTCAGCAATTAAGTCGTACTGGCGCGTTTGCTGCCTGTCGCCTTCACGTCTCCTTGCATTTCCGGTGCTTATCCGTAAAGACACCGCTTCACTGCGCCGTGATAGTGGCCCCTTCGGATTCTTGGTATGCTTCACCCCATAATATGCAAGCATTGCGGCAAAGCTGACTTACGGACACTGCTATGGCTACAAACAGATTGCCTGGCGAAAGCGCTGGTTCAAACCTACAAGTTGATGGCCGCGGTGTGTGCTTTAATTAATGCCATTTCAAACATGAAATTTGGGCAGAAAGTCCGAAAAATCGGACGCCAAAATGTTTCAGCATCCGAAATTTCGGATGTTTTTATACATTGACGTTTATGGGGCTTGTGACGGTGCCGCGAAAGCATCCGAATTTTCTAGCATGTCTGAAAGATCAGGCGTCCAAAAAATTGGTAGTTGACTGTAGTCGGGTACAGCTTTAGAAGTCCGCAGCATTTCCTCCTCATAGGCAGATGCACGCAAGCCTGTTAGGTTTCCCCATGCACCCTGGTCAGCCATGACACAGACAGCTGGAACTCATGTAGAACGACTTCGTCATAACTAGGCTTGTGCGAATAGTAAATTCTAGGTTCGAAGCGAATTTGAAGCGAATAGTGATTTGGTCGAATAATTTCGAATCGAATTCAAGTAGTATATATCACATGTTATAAAGAAAAATGAGCATGTTTGTCAAGACCCAACTAACCTGCACAATATTCTTTAAAAATTGAAACAAGGCATGTGCAAATGTCATTCTTTTTGGTTCGAGGGAAGTGGAAGCAACTTTGAATAGTAGCAGGATTTGACTTTTGGTAGAATGCAAGCGATAACCTGTAAAATATGTTACATTTTAAAATTTATTATACTTGGAGCATATAGGCTAGTATAACAAGCTTTTAAAAATAATGAATGAGGGTAATACATTTATTTAACCTTAAAGTAAGCTTCGCGGCAGTGCGGATTTTTCCTAGAAAGGTGCATTCACGGTATAGCACCCCTCCACTGTAGTGAAACCGCCTTTACAGGGGGGGTTACATGCTGACTAATATACACCTATTCGTTCATTTCGAATACTTTGAAATTTCCAATAATTTAAATTCAAATCAAAGCGAATTTGAATACTTAATATTCGTTCGAATATTCGAAGTGCTCGAATATTTGCACAAGCTTAGTCAACCATGGCTACTGAAATTTTGTTAAAGGGACACCAAAGAGCAAAACGATTTTTTTCATATTAGTAAAGTACTCTTTCACGATACCAAAAACACCATGCTTGCTGCGAGCGAGAAGACGCTTAGTAAGCGAGATAACGCACAAAAACAAAATGTGGGTGGCGACACCACCTTGAAGTTACCGCACCATTCGCCGTGACGTCACATGTTTTGATGGCGCTTACTAGGGACTACGTAGTTCCTAATCAGTAAAAATTAGAGCTGTGTGAATAGCAAAATATTGGGTGCGAAGCGAATTCGAATATTGAAGTGTGAGTGCGAATCGAATCGAATATTTTTCGAATATTTCTCGAATATTTCTAGAATAATTTTCGAATACTTCGAAGCGAAATTGCAGTTAGAGAGGATTCCTAAGCATATTCTTATGAGATAGCAACATGAAAGTGTTTCTTTTCGCTAGGTTGATGAAGCACTGGAGGGGTGGTGTTTCATAGTTTTCCAATGTAGAGGCTGAAATTTTATTTATGTACATGATTTGGTGCAACCAAAGTGTTGCCGACGATGCTTCACACGTGATAGGCAAAGATGCCATTTCATCAGCCTCTCCTCCTCTTTCAACTTCTGTGGAAACTCAACTGATGTGGCGGACAAGGGTGTGCTCTCTTTAAGTCCGGAGTTCCAAATCTGCCTCGTAGACGTCGATATATAAGAACATCTGAAATTTTGGATGCTAAAAAGCGTCGGCTTCCGATTTTTCGGACTTCCTGCCCAAATTTCAGGTCCATAACAGCATTAATTGAGCCCCCACCTCTGCCACATCTTTCGTCTCCATGTTGGAACCAGCGTTTTCTTGAGTTAGCACATTTGCGACCGTAGCAGAGCGTGAGAGGCAGCTTTGCCGCAATACGGGGTTGTGATGAGGTGAAGCATATTGCAAATCTAGAGACCACTTTCAATCGGACGTTGACTGTCTCTTGGCAAAGTTCGACCGTAACTGAGCTTGAAAGGCAGCTTTGCCGCAATGCTGGGGTGTGATGAGGTGAAGCATATTGAAACTCTAGGGACAGCTTCCAATCGGATATAGACTGTGTCTTGGCAAAGTTCGACCGCAACGGAGATTGAAAGGCAGCTTTGCCGCAATACGAGAGTGTAATGAGATGAAGCATATTGAAAATCTGAAGGGGTCACTTTCAATCGGATGTTGACTGTATTTGTTTTTGGGAAGTTCGAATAATTCAAATAGTAAAATTCCAGTGCGAATCGAATAGCAAACCCTTTTCGAAAAATATTCGAAATTTCGAATATTCGCACACCCCTAGTAAAAATGAAGTACATTGTCCTCTGAGGGGGCCATAGACTTAACATACCAAGTTTGGGGTAATCTTGTTGAGTCAATGGTGCCAGAATATGATAAATACACTTTGAAATCCGTAATGTCATACGGGGAGATTTCGGCGCGAAATTTAAAGATGAAACTTTGAACTTAATTTTCCCCTCTATTAATAAACCTATGATGGCGAAATTAACAACATTAGAGTTCTCAGAGCACAATTTAGCGATCTAAACCGATTCATTGTTTCTCTTTAATGTCCCTTTAAGGAATGTGTGTTGTCCATGTGTAGTGTGAGATTACGGTGCCACCCCCTTGACTGTTGCTCACTGTTCCTGTGTACTGCAGAGCAGCTGCGAGAGAAGGCAAGCATTACGGTGCCTCCCGACTATGGCCGCACGATGTTTGGCGTCATGGACGAGACCGGCACCTTGCAGTATGGCCAAGTGTTTGTCCAGTATTCACGGGACTTGGCACACTACACGCCTGACGATGAGTACATTGTCCTCAAAGGTACGGCTTCATGGCACGATGCCGTCTTAAGGGGGGACGTGGCTTTGGAAAACCAACTTTCTTATAACTTAACAGATGTTGATGAAAATTGGTACAAATATTCAGCATGTCTCCCTGCTGCTTCTAAAAAAGTTTCAGAGTGATATCTTCAGAACTTTTTATTCAATTAAATTTTTACTTCTTGCATTTTCTTGCACTTTGCGCAATGCCTGGAGAGTTTAAAAAAAGGACTAGAAGGCTAGGTGAATATTTGTTGCATAGCTAAATGCACGCTGAGTGTCATGACATTCTTGCTTTATTTTTTTGCAACACAATATTCTTGCATTGCGATTCTTTTGACACCTTCAAATCGGGCACACTCTTGGGATGAACGAGTAGTCACTTCGTAAAATTACAAAGCGTCAAAGTGAGAAAGAAAGAATGTCACGACATGCATTGTAGTCTAAGAAACATGACAAAAGAAACGGAGTCAAAATAGGCCAAACGGTTAGGAAGAAAATGGCTGCGCAAACTTGGCAGGCAGGCAAGAAGGCACTTTTGAGAAAACGGCTCTCGAAGTTCACCTTGCGTCCAGTGATCTGGAATGCACCAGGATTATAGTTTTTGGTGTTCTTAGTGATGTGAGGTCTCTTGAGCATTTGGTGCTTGCTTTGGTGCACTTTTGATGCCTTTTTTTTCCCGTGTGGCATCCTTCTCTGCAGCTCATTGAATGGAGTGCTTTCCAGGCTTCGGGCCAAGTGATGCACAAAACTCCCTATAAGCATGGAGAGTGCCAGTATTATACTTGCAGACTGCCTCATTGACAGCTGTTTCGGCGGCAACCAGTGAAGCGTTTAGCTCTTCTGGTAGAATTGACCAAACTACCGAATGAAGACTCTCGGCCGCATTTTGACTTTTTTTTTTGGCAACAGCCGCGCAACTGAGGGTGGTCAGGTTTTAGTAGACTGGCAGCAATGCAGTGCTGCCAATTTATACGTGTGCGGTGGTGGAGCCTTGCCTTCAGCTTCTGCAGCACGGTACTTGCACCAGCTCAGGGACCCAAGTGGGCAGAATTCATGGCGTGGCTCCTCATCTCTCGAGGTGACATGATGGAACGTTGCCATTATGGCCTTTTGCATGTCATCAATGTCAACTTTGTCACGGATAGCCATACCATAACCAGTCAGTCTTTTAAATTAATCAGGTCTTGAGTCAGGCCGGCCCATTTTCCAAGTGGTTGATCTTTTTGCTTCTTGATACAGGTGTTGGCAGAGCTGTACCCATCCTCTTTTTGACATGATTTATACAGTCTTCTTTAGCCAATGGAATAAATCCGTATGTTCTTTCTTTAGAAAGAGTCAGGGAAGTATCACTGTCTCCATCAAACATTGGATGTGTGTCGGAGGTCATTCTTTCCAGTGAGCTTCTGAATAAAATTAAGGTGGGGGTCGTGGCATTCAGTACCAACTTTCTTATTCCTTCGTAGGTTTTCATGAAAATTGGCACACTTATTGCAAACATTTCTGGGATGAAATATATGAGCAGTTTATTCAATAACGCGAGTTGGTCAGATATAAATTCAACTCCCTGCTTCACACACGCCACACTCATTTGCAAACCTCGCCTGTGATGCGTTTCGTCATCCACTCGGTCGCGGAAACGGTAATTTGCGAGGCTTCGTTATTTTAGAAGATTCATCAGAGCTAGCGGCGATACCAAGCACGAATCCAAGCGTGCCTAAATTGCATCACCAGCGCTTTCTTTCATGCCGATGTACTCGGCCGCGGGGTCCGGGAAGTCGCGCACTATATGCTGGCTGGCGGCATTCGGCGACAATGCGCAGTGCTCAGCCGCGGCGACGAAAAATCGGCGCGCGTAACGTACTTGGTCTCTCATTTTGCGGCGCCGACGCGCGAAATTGCTAGCCGCTGCTCGGAGCGGTCAATGCGCGACGAGCTTGACCGGGAGTCCGCTGCCGATGCGTAAAGTGCTCATCCGCACTTTCGAGTAGCCAGCGGACGATGCGATTTGTTGCTTGCGACGAAGCACAGTGCGGCTTGTCCGCTAGCGCGATGTCCGTGCCCGCAAAGTTCGGATTCGTCTCGTAAACCAGCGCCGTAAGCGGAGTTAGGCCTAGCCACGACTCCGAGCAGCAAGCTCGGTCGCGGTGTGCGTGGCCGCGGTGCCCGATGTTTCAAAGCACGTCATGTTCGATCGCGAGTACAAAGAGTAGTCCCGCGAAGTTCTTCGTCACGGAGGACGAAGTGCTGACAAGCTGAACTACCCGAGACGCGCATCTGCGATGTTCGCGACGAGCGCGGCACGCTACCGTCTCTCGTACACTGATGACGGCGCTTCCGCTTGCAGCTGTCAAACTACAGGGTAATCATATTCTAAATTATCGTCTACCCGTGCATACAGAACAAGTGAACGCGTCACTAAGTAGCGCGATTTTCGACAGTCGTAACATCAGGTAACATCGCGACGCGTAAGCAGCAGACGGCTGTCCTCTCGGAGCGAGCATCGGACCAATGGCGAGGCGTTCTGGAGCAACATGGCGGACGCGGCCAATCGGAGGCCTCGAAACGACCTTCAGAGATTTGCTTTTTGTGCGCTTGTTTTTAAAGGGAGGCGCCAGCTGAGGCGGGGAATTTGAAAAGGAAGAAATGCCCTTTACGGCGAGCTCAAAATGGCGGCGCCCGGTTGTACCGTTGCGGAGCAAGAAATTTTTGAAAAGCACTGTTTTTTTGCGATCTCCACAATAATTTTCGACACCTCAGCCCGCGCAACTAATTTTTTAAAGCACTTCTAGGTGGTTTTCAGTGAAGATATTTTGGAATCAGATAGAAAAAGGGCTACAGAAACCGAAAATGTGATTTTCAAAAAATCGATTTTTTTGCGATTTTGCGCGATACGAAAGCCGCGTCCCCCCTTAATTTTGCACGTGTTGAATGATTACAAAGAGTTTTCAAGAACGGAAATGCAAGCATTTCAGTGCATGATGTTTATGCGCATGTGTATTCACCTCAAAGGGTGTGAACTTTGAAGAGTATAAATGCAAGAAATTGGTCCTTCCTTTTGCACTCTCTGCGCAGGCAGTGTGATTGTGACCAAGAACCCCTGCGTCCATATCGGCGACATCCGCAAGCTAGAAGCCGTAGACGCTCCGGCGCTGCACCACATTCGGGATTGCATTGTCTTTCCTTCCTCCGGCAAACGGCCCCACCCCAACGAGATGGCTGGTGAGTGATTTGGCGTTCAGCTCGTATTTGTGCATCGCCTTCGGTGACAAATTCTTGGATGTGGTCGACAGGTCTCTATCCTTTCGAGGTGCCGGAGGCCGCAGGGAAGCATAGTGAAGATGTTAGTCTGATGCTCCATCTATTTTCTAGGAAGTCCTCTTGATTACAGAATAATTATAAATCTATTCATTGTGCTCTTGGCGATTCTTGTCTCACCGGCCCACAGCATCTGTAGAACTTTACTGTCAGCACACGTTAAAACACTACAGTAAACTGTAAGTTAATGGAAATCCCTTATACGGAACTGCTGCTTAGATGGGAGAACTGCTTCTAATAGGATTGGTTTCGTACTTGAATTCTGCAACCATGTTGCTCTCGGTAAACGGAACTCCTGTTAAGGGACCCTGAAGCAGTTTTGACGATTTTGTACGAACACATTAAGCTGGTAGAGCAAGTCGTAAGGATCATTTACAGACCGATTTAAGCTATGTGCGTAAACTGTGTAATTTATTACAAGGCTTTAAAGCTGCGAATAGCCACCGATCACAGCGGCTCAGCTGTGATCCCCGGCCACTTCCAGTCCACGTCACTGAACCTCCTGTGGGCAACGAGCGTCGTCTGCCTGTGTTACAACGTGCTCTGTGTCGACGTGAGCTGAGCGACAGTGTTTATCTCGACGTTTCTTTTCTTGGACAAAATGAATTGCCCTAGCCGCGTTGTGTACCACATATCTAGCAATCGGTGACTTGTAGCTGCGACATTGTGCAATGTTTGTGAGGCATCTGGCGAGCGGAATCCCTTCAGCTCGTCGCTGCAATGAGCGTCGCACTCTCGCTATCCGTTCAACGCCACGATCCACATGTCTGCGGCTCTAACTTCACCCCTGAAGACACAACCACATTGCCAGGGTTTACGCTTATCGGTGATCATTCTCGAACTCTGTTTGTTTGTCCGCATGCTTTTGCAGGTTGTCGCCATACAGGAGAATAAAATAGTGATTCCACTCCTGCGCCAACTGCGCCAGAGTGCGCCAAATTGTATTTACGCAGCTGTCAGTAGCGCAGCTGTCAATACGCAGCTGTCAGTAGCGGGCCCGTCGCTGACGGCCCACAGTGAAGCGGCTACGCCATATTACACATCCGCCCCTCGCTTTCGAGGGTCAATAGCTGACGGTTAAAAAAACTCAGTTATGAATGCGATACCAACAAATTGTATTGTTAAACGAGGTAAGGCTAGCTGCTAACTCTTTTGGATCCGATCTCGCGTAACTCAACAAAACGCTGGTTTAAGGGAATATGGCCGCTCCAGGAACCGAAGCGTTTTCATGCTCTGAGTTCTCTAAACACGAAGTAAACGTTGGGAGCACAGCAAGTTTACGAACAGTCTCCTGATGCCTCGAGATAGCGCAAGCGACTGCACCCTTCGAACGATGCGGTTCCCCCCCCGCTCCCCTGGCGTCTCGTGCTCCTTACGAAAGACGGGCGGGGCGTTTCCTCTATGTTTGATGAGCAATCGACGGCAGGCCTGCAAGCGGGAAGATGTTATCTCATACGCTCTCCGTGCGACGGAGACAGACGGCCGGCTAGTTTAATCTCCGCTTCAGCCGCGTTCGTCGCTAGCGCTCGCGAGCTTTTACCCGCTGCTAGAATTCGCGTGGTGATGTTATTAATTTGAACTTTATACGGAAAATTACAGCAACGGCGACGGCAAAAATCCGCCGAATGTGTCCATATCATTGCTATCATAATAAAAATAAAAAAAAATTGAGGAGCCATTTCACTCTGTGAAGTGGATGATAAGCGAAGCTGTTTCGCGCATGGCACAGAGGTGACATGGTGGAGGACAGTTTGGTATGTAAGGCCAGGTTGTTCACGGCCAGGCTGTTAACGTTCAATCCGCAATATTAATGCGAAAGCCTTAGATGCTTTATCAAACACGAAAATTGACCGTCAGCGGCGTCAATCGGTTGATGCAAAAAATAATCATCACGTCATAGATCGTCAAAACTTGTGACGTCATCATGGCGTCATATATCGCGACGTCACGTGATGACGTCATCACATGACATCGTCACTTTACACTGCTTCGGTGATCGGTGCACCGATCATGGAGCTAGCGCAAAACCAGGTGAGGTGCAGAAAGCTTGCAGAGAGGGAGGGGGAGGATCTACCCGTCGATCGAGAAGAAAAAGAACCTGGCTTTCGCCTTGGAGTTTTCTTAGGGGAATGCATTAGGGACAGTGTGGCTCTTTGGCATTGAGGCACTGCTGTACATTGCGGCGTTTGTCTACCATGTCTGCTGATAACCACATAGATATATTTAGAGTGTTACTTCATAAAATGCAATTTTATTGATCCGGTATTCTGTTTATTTGTTAGTGTCGAAAATTATCGCCGAAGAGGTTAATCCAGAACACTCAACTGCATGAACCCTTATTTTTTCATTAGCGAGTGAAGTATGGAGTTCTCCTGAGATGATTTTTTCCATGAGATTTTCAATGAATCGAAATATTTCTAGCCTTCCTAAGAGCCCCATAATAATATTCAGGGGCTTGAATGTTAATGCAATATGGTTCTGTAGTGCACTCCAGGACGTAAAATTATCTGCTCCAAAGTGCTCCAAGATGAAAATTTTTGCTGCTCCATAGTGCTCCAAAACGGAAATTTTGCTGCTCCAAAAATTGCTCCAAATCGGAAGTCCTCGGTAGCATCACTGAAAATATGATCAACTGGTAGTTTGGCGGCACCTGTCGGAGCAAATATTAACCACTCCGCGAGCGGCGTGCTGCCGGGCACACTGGGCCTTCAAGATTGCGCGCAACCTGTCGGCGCGCAATATCGGAGGCCATGACTGGGCAAAGCTCAAACCGTCGAGTGTGCTTATGACAGCGCTGCGATTGCCGGCGATGCCAGCGTGTCTGTGAGTTGAGGGTGCAAGGCAGGGTGAGGAGGAGGGTATACAGTAGACTCCCGTTAAGACGAACTCGAAGGGACGGCGGTCATCTGTTCGTCTTATCAGGAGTTCGGCTTATCAGAAGTGCCCTCAAAAAGAGACATGCTAATATGCCAAGTGCATCCAAATATGTTACTTGAAAACACTGAATGGAGTAGACTTACAGTGGGGGCGAAAAGACAAGAAAAAGCATTTATTTGGCTCATCTAGATAAAAGCTATGCCTTCAAGCAGAGTATTTACACGAATCTTACGAGCACCCGATTTCGCGTGTTCAAAAATAAAAATACTCATGAAGATATTTGCTACCACATTTTAATGATAAAACTGTAACACACTCCTATGTTGACGATTTGAAAAAATATTAAGAGACAAGCACAATTTTCCTTCAAAGAATGTAAAATTTATTGTCCTGGCAGTTCCTTTTCTGTGAGCCTGTTTTGCTGGCTCTAAGATCACTTCTGGATACGCCTCGGTCGCGTGCTGTTGCATTGACAGTCATTATATGCCGAGTTGCTTAAGAAAGTCTGCAAGGTTTTCTTCGAGGTCCGGATATTTTCCCGTTTTCGACCCGCAGTAACTTTTCCTGACCGACGTGCAGCTGAAGATATCCCATCGCGCTACTCACGCTCACAAGCTTCGCGCACACGAAAAAGACACGACGCAGCTATATTCACTGTGAAAAACAGCCTTCCTTTGTCGTGCGCTTCCACAATCAAAATTGCTCATCACAATTTGCACTTCACTGGGAACAAATACAATGCGCACAGGTCCTACGCGAACCAACGCAAATTGACCAAAAAATACATGTGCTCGGCCGCCATTGTGTGATGGCGATGACAATGCGCCTGACCCTTCTGACGGGAGTGCGCCACAATCGCAATCGTGGTTTCGGTTTCGTACTCGATTGTGATGCACAGACCAATTTTGTTCTGTTGTCGCTTTCTTTTTTTTTTCCCACTCCCCTTACAGCGGAGGGGCCCCAAGCTCTTGTGTTCTTCTGTCTGTTCTCCTTTGTACTCCAGCTGGGAAACCGAAGAACGGGGGGGGGGGGGGGGAATACAAAAGGACGCACTGGCTTGGGGGTCCAAGTTGTAAATAAATCCCCCTACTCCTTTTGTTGCTTTCTTTGCTGATAAAGCCCACACCTCCCCCACCCACAGGCTGGGGGTGAGGGGGGATACCGGCTTTATGCGCTGACCTGTCTTCATTTTTTTCCTTTTTCTTGGTCGCCTGAATGCCCCAACAAGACTGCAGTGTTCGTTTCGCAGAATCGCTAGCCTTGTCGATCACCGCGAAAGTTCAGAAGAGTACAGCTGGGCGGTTCGTCTTAAGCGAATTTTTTTTTTTGCATTGAGTCTATGGGAAACCAAACAAGTGGTCCCGTGTTGTTCGGTATAAGCGAGAATTCGTCTTAACAGAGTTCATCTTAACGGGAGTTTACTGTATATATAATTGTCCATACAGTCGAACCCGTTTATAACGAACTCGAAAGTGTCGCGAAAAGTGGTCATTATGTCAGTAGTTCGTTGTATATGGACTCGCCCTTAAAAATGTGCGCTTTGCGGCCAATCCGTTTTTTTTTTTTTCCCTTTGTGCACTTTTATTAAAGTGCTAACAACCCCTTCAGTGACAAGCTAAGCCTTTTCGCGTCGTGAAGCGACGCCCGCTGCGTGCTCACGAGTGAATTAACCGCCTTTGCAATGAGCTGACACCGTTTCACCGAAGCGCGGTACCGCGACGGGGAGCTGATCGTCCCTGGCTAATTGCGTGCAGCGTGTCGCCTACTCGGGTCGCGGAGTCACTGCCAGGCCGCTTGCTGTATGCCGTGTGCGTGCGTTTGTACGTTTTTCGTGCTTGCTTCACTCCGGATCATGCACGGATGTGGCGACTAGCCTCTTCGGTCAATGCGGCGAAAACAAGAATTTTCCAAGCAACGCGCACTACGCCTCCGCGACGCTCTCGCGGCGCACTTCAGTTGTCACCTAGTCAAACACGCAGTATACGCTCGCTGTCAGTGCATCGACGTTTCTCGGTGCCCGCATTGCTCAACAACAGCGTGCTACTTTCGTTTCTACAAAGCGACGCGCACTTTAAAGCGGTCTCGCACGACACGGCGGCGGCAAACTTGCAAACGTCAGTATGGCTAAGCATGGCGCTCGTACCGCTGTCAATCCGCAGTGTACGGTGTACGCCACACGCGCAGCCGAGCAGATATCTACAGATGACTGTGATAAGGTTGTCGGCTATAAGGCATAACGGCACGTTTATTGAAGGCATCGCCGCAATCGCGTGGAAGTCGTAATCACCGATCGACCGGTCTCTGCCGTTACCGAAAAAACAGACTACTTTTTCGACGAGTTTAGGGACACAGTGAACCTTTTTGCGATGGAAAGTTATCGCGGTTATCACTTCTTGCATTTATGCCTTCTTGCGTTCCAAGGCATTGTTTGGTTCATCGCAGGCGGTCGTATACTATAGCTACAGAGAACAGCGTCAGGAAAGGTCACCGTGCGAAAGCTGACCGCAAGGCTTCATGCTGCCTACTATTTTTTTTTTCCTCACTGCGCATGTGTGAAGAAATTCATATGATTGTTTCCCATTGCTATTTTTCTGTTGTGTGCACCTATTATGTACCACGCTGCCAAGATCTTGAAAAAGATCGCAGTATCTATAAAAAAAAAAAAAATACCACTGAAGAAACGCGTGGAAAGTGAGCGACCTCGCTCGCAGCGTCCGAAATCTGCGTGCGGTGCTCGCCGATCTGGGTATCTTAGTCGCGAGTAAATGGGAGCGGGGCACGCGCGAGCGCACGCCCCTGTCACGCTTTAGAAGGCATGCTTTAAGTTTTTTCGCTTCGTATGCGCCATATTTTTACTGCGACAGCGTCTCAAGTGTTTGTTGTAAAAGTAGGAGGCTTTGAAAAATGTTCGCTATGTCTGGACGCAGCTTCAATGGTTAGCATAGGAAAATCGTAAGTGCACCCAAATATGGTCGTTATAACCGATAGATCATTATATGTGGGATCGTTATAAGTGGGTTCGACTGTAGTGGCCTTGGTACACGGTGCGTCGCTTAATTTCTGGTGCGAATGATTTAGGGATGCTCTTGCCTAAACGCTGACAAAACTTTAAAAAACCGTTTCAGGGTCCCTTTAAACGGAGCATATTTTCCTGGTTTCTACAGGTTCCGTTTAACAAGAGTATACTGTATTAAGCCATGCCTTGTGGCTTTTCATTCTCGTTCATCTTTATATATTATCATGAGAATAAGTAAACTTTATTGTCAAACTTCATTATGAATTGCGTCTGCATGTGATGCCGACGCGGAGGTGATGTCACATGTCACAAGTGACGGGATGCATGTGACGGGCGCACATGATTGCTGAGATGCATGTGTGTAAGGCTTGAGAATGAGGCTCTGTGTGATAAGTTGTCTGCATAAGTAATGCTTTCTTAGATGGAGATCATTGTACAAACAAGTCATTCGCTTGTAGTACAGCTTATATTGTTTGTTGACGCCTAATAAAAGCGTATAAAAAAGGACGTGAGTGAAACTTGCGCACAAGGAATGTGGACTTTGTAGGTACCTTTTCTGGCCTTTTCTGCCCTTAGTACTGTGAGCATTTTACTACCTACAGTGGAACCCCGATTATACGGCTTTGAGGGGACTACGCGGAACCAGGGTGTCGGAACGAAATGTTTTTCGTTTTGGTTTTAGTTTCGTTTCACCGCAAAAAGTTCCGTTTCGTTTCTGTTCCGGAACGGAAAAAAAAAAACGTTCCGTAACGGTTCGTAACGGTTTTTTTTTTTCTTTGTATAAAAAAAGAAAGTATGAAAAAGGTAAAGCAATCATTAAAAAAAACATTGGATTTGTGATGTAGTTGCATGCCCTTCTCTTAAGAAAGTGTTGGGACAAGGGTAAAACCCGTTCTTCAGAGGAGCGGTTGTAACTGTACCACGTATTCCTACCAACTAGCACAAACTTGTATTCATTTCAAAGTCATAGTATTTATTCTCACAAGACAAGTACGAATTTTTTTAGTTGGCTTAATTCTTTGTGTCAAGGGAGTGAGCACGATCTCAGAAACAGCACGTCATTGAGTGTATTCTCTGATGTGCGAGACCGCTGTTCTGATAAAAAGATCGCCAGGCCTGCGTGAAACACGCAGCAAGTCACAGCAAAAGCTAGAAGAGCGGACTTTGTAGAGCCCGTTGTTATCTCTTGGGGCAACTAATACAAGTAAACATGCAACGTACCCACTACGTCATAAATCGTCGCAAGTTTTCTGAAGTAGCGAAGTTCCCACTATGCCATTTTTCTTCATTCTTCGGAGAATAGCGGTACCCGCTACACATCTGTAAGGCATTATCTGCACTTTGTGCTGTGGCTTATAATGAAGAATTATGGCTGAGCACTTTGCAGTGGGTGGGAAAGAGTGTTCGGAATGGGCGCCTCCATTCGATTTCAATTCCATTCCGGGGAATTAGAACTTGCCGCAGTTCCATTCCTTTCAATTCCTCGGGATGAAAAAAACTTAGCCCACTGGCACTCGGGGAATGGCCTGGCAGTCCGATTCCATTCCTGTAATTCCTCAACGTAGGAAAGGCATCCTGATAGTTTCATCGAGTTAAGAATGAACGCCCCATAAAGCTGATGTCATCAAATGCATTAAGAACTGCAAAAGTACGCAAAACACGTTGCCAAGGTCGAGGAGCTTGGTGACATATCTCGTGCAGTACAACCACCCTACTAATTCCCATAGGGGCAGTTCTCTCGCTACCGATAGTGTTTGAGTGGTCAACATGTTTGAACGAATGGTGGTGTTTCAATATTGTTTAAGCTTAAATCTTTTAATGCTAAAATGACGACATAGCGTATTTTTAAGCTGACAAAAGCGCCTTTGCATCGAATACGGAACACTGGGCCGCACTGCCCGTCGGCACTCACACTTGTCAAGCGCGCCTCGCAAGCATGGATGGGGTGAGGAGAACTTTCTGTGTTCGCCTGTGCGCAGGTATGCAGTGTCTTCGTTGTCGCAAAGGTTATT
Organism: Rhipicephalus sanguineus; assembly: GCF_013339695.2. Lineage (NCBI taxonomy): Eukaryota > Metazoa > Arthropoda > Arachnida > Ixodida > Ixodidae > Rhipicephalus > Rhipicephalus sanguineus. Next base: position 45,721,080 of record NC_051184.2, on the reverse strand, counting down.
CACGTGTGTCAGGTACTAAACTGCTCGTGAGATAAAGATCAGGCTGTGCATAGAGTATTCGCCACTTTCGGGTGGGGGTATCAATGGGAACCAACGTGCAGGGGTAATTTGTTTCTCCCTTCGGTATCTGCTGGGATAATGCATTTGTTTGTACACTAACTTATGCCTCCATTTGTAGTAGGCGCGTTGCTTATAAATGTACCGTGCTTGTAATCAGCTAAGCCATTTTAAAAATACTGCTTTAGTGTTAACTTGCGAGGCTCTGACACTGTGGTGGAAGACCCGACTGCCACGCAGAGGGCGCGGATCCTAGAAATTTGTTTCTCATTAAATTTTTTCTTATACCACGCGATAGCGGTCACGTACACAGGCGGCTGCGGACAACTATGGAGCCAAAATCGGCTGTTGTGATCTCATAACAGCTTTCGCTGTAACAAACTTCAGCGGCGACAATGCCCTCTCAACTTTGGCCTGCTTGACAGGTGTGCAAAAGTCCACTTGCGTTAATATAAACATCTCTGGCTGCCACTGTTCTCGTTTTTCGCACAATTTCAACATATCTTTGCTTTGGATTTCCTGTCTGAGGTACGCGCTATACCCTGAGATATGCTCACATTGCATGAGCTCAGTTGTTCTGGATTGCGAAATTTTCTCGTGAACCGAAAAACAATTGAAAAAATTTCGGTTTCACTCCGGAACAAAATAATAAATAACGTTTTGGTTACGTTTTCGTTCCGGTCAAAAATATCGTTTTTTTTTTCGTTTTTCGTTTTCGGTTTTCGTTCCGTTCCGACAGCGCGGAACAGTCGTATAATCGAAAAACTAAGAATATAGGCAGTGACAGTCAGCCTTGCCCAAAAAACGTGTATAGACCACCTGAATAAGCCCATGACACGACCATGCACTGCTCCAAGGAAGGTAGATTAAATTATTTTTAAAAATTTCAGCTAAGCATTTAATCCATGGAGGGAGGTGTGAGTGAATCTTTATTCTCAACTTAAAAGAAATGGAATCCAACACGCATCTTCCTTGTAATAGATCGAGTCCGAAAATTCCCTGCACGTAAAAATACCTGCGAACGAAACCGAAACTGATGGTGTAGCAGCCTCCCGTCAGAAGAGTCAGATACAGTGTCACTGCGATCACATAATGGCGATGTAGCACATTTTGTTGCAAGTTTGAGTAGGATGATTTCGTGCGTGACCGAGCTGTGCGCGTCATATTTGTTTCCTTGTGAAGTGCAATTGGTGATGTGCCGCTGTTATTATGAACACTCAAGTCAAGGGAAAGTTATTTTGCGCACTGAAGATAGCTGCATTGTGTTCCTTTTGCGTGCTCGAGGCCTGTGACTGCGAGTGCCGCAAACAAAGGGAGGAGTTGTTCAGCTGCATGTCGACGAGAAGTTTCCACAGGCGGTAAACATTAAAATATCCAGATCTCGAAGATGAGCTTGTCGACTGTTTGAAGCTGCTACGTGTAGATTGAGCTCGTCTAGGTATCGGCCCTGGGATACGCTCGTGATCGAGGCGTATCCAGAAGCAATCTTAAAGCCAGGAAAATTGGATCACAGAAGCACATGAACTGCCAAGAAAATAAATTTTCCTTTCTAAGAAGGTATACTGTACCTGTCTCACTCCCTTTTTATTTTCTAATCGCCGACCTAGGGGCACGTAAGTTTTTGTTTTGCACCCGCGAATATTTGGTCTGAGTTAAGCGGGGGACAGACGGTCCGATTTTCCATGCGATCCGACGGCCGACGCTGTGGTGGGGGAGAGGGAATGGTGGCTGTACGATGCTATGAAAGGTCACCATTCCGGTTTCCCCTCCGCCGTGTCGGACGTCGAATCGCATGAAAAATCGTACCGTCTGTCTCGCCCTTTAGTCGACTCACGAGCGAGTTTGCCGACCTATGTCTGATCGCATCTACCATGATTTTGTCTACAGCAGTTGTGGCAAGTGAAGTATCACTTTTGCACTCTGCGCATTGCGCATTGGATGCACACATACTTTGAGAGTTTCGTGGTCACCCGTGATCGCATCGACACGACTGCGATTTTGTTCACAGTGGTTGCGACAGAATGTAGTTTCACTTGGACTACGTGCATGCAAGCCGTGTGTGTGGCTTCAGAACGCTGTGGTTGTAATCTACAATCACAGGAAAAGTGAGAACGAGCAGTGGTATCGTTGTGAGTGCTACGTCCAAAACATGGCAGGAGCTTTAGGAGCGAAGCTCCTTAGGCCGGCACACCTCCACGCCGTCGAGGCTCCCTTCTCTTTAAGCATCGCTTTAGGTTGCAGTGGCTGGTGATTTAAGAGGAAATGTTTAGGCCTTGAGCGGTTTCGGTTCTAGCGCACCAGAAATTCGGGGTTAAAAGAAATAAGCTCTGTGCTCAATTGGTTATAATGGTTGTTTTCACTTTCACTACCTTTATCGTGGAATGTGAAATGACAAACCATCATTCTAGCACATTACGGGTGCTTTGTCAAAGGTAGTAGCAGATGCTCTCCCCACCCGGCGCTGGCGCTAGCGCAAAAAAACGATGAACCACTGCGCACTCCGAATGCACGCGGCGTTTCGTCGCCATCGTTCAAGCTCCCCGCCGCGTCACTGCTCTTACCCCTCTCCCTGCACTGCGCGCCCCGCACCACTCGCTCAGTCGTTCCTGCCACCGAGTGCAGCAGACACTCTCCACACCCTACCGCCTTCATGAAAGCCAGCAGCGAGATCAGGTGCATAGTCGTTCCCGTCCCATTTCTAAGGAGCTTCGCTCGTCGGTTGTATTCGTACACGGAACAACTGCTGATTTTTTGAAGAACGATCCTATCGTGGCCTGCATGCACATCAAACCCGCTGGTTGCATCGTGGTGGATGAAGGATCTGTCGCAGAGTGTCTCAATGGTGAATAATCTACAGTGGACTCCCCTTAAACGGAACTCGAAGGGGATCCACAAAACTGTTCCATTTATCTGAAGTTTCATTTAAGCAAGGTACACGTATTTCATGAACCAAAAACTTTATTTCGTTTGCACCAACCCTAGCTTACTTATCGGGATGAGTAGGAGAAAAAAAAGGAGTGAAGGCGTGGTTTGCTTGGCATGCTTGAGCTGCTTCTTCACAAAGTAAGCACCCATGCCTGACAAGCTAGACAGAAATTCAGGACAACCCTCATGCTCAAAATAGCGCTGCAAAAGTTCACAGCCTCCTTAGCTGCACTGTCCGGTGGCACCACTGCACTGGCAATGATGTCATCGCATTCATCGCTGGAGGAAGGTTGAGCGTCAGCTTGCACTTCGGCAATCAGTTTCTCAAGCGTCTCCTCGCGACAGGTTTGAACACTTTCATCAGTCGTCTCATAGTCCAGTCGTGTGAAAGCGGCAGAGGGCACAGCCTGATTAAATACTTTCCTCTTCATGAGGTACTGGTTCTTGAGCTTGAAAGCCCGCATGGTGGAAGCACCTCTGTATGGTTGTTGCCTGTACTTGCTCCCAGGCGTGGGACAAAATGTGAATGGCAGCCAACAATTCTACATTGTAGCACTTGCCAGTGTCTGCACAACGCAGCATTAGGTGGAGCAGCTGTCTGCAGGTAATGAACTTTTATGTTCTATATTACCCCTTGATCCATTGGCTAGATCGCTGCAGTTACATTGGCTGGCAAGAACTCGAGACTGATGGACTTGAGTCCATCAACCTGACCATGGGCAGGACAATTATCCACGATCAAGACATTCCTGCCTTGCCTCGTAAATCTTGCATCTTCCTCCCGTAGCCAGTTTTAAAAAATTGCCATAGTCATTGTCATGAGTAAAGGGGCACGGGGCGCGTGCCGGACGGTGGAATGCATCGATGGTGTGTGGGGAATGGAAAAGTACGCGATGGTGTGCACCCCCGCCACGTCCACGCACGCCATTGGCCGGAGAAAGGCGCTTGCCAATCGCAGTTGAAGCTCGAGTTCCTGCTTCTCTCGAGCATAAGCTTCTAACACTGCGGCGTGTTTTGCCTCGAGATCGGCGCGTCTTGCGGCGTGACTTGCCTCGAGATCGGCTTCACGCTCCTCTCTCATTCTCCCACTCTTTTCGAACCCTTTCCTTCTCGTCCTCAATAAACTTTAGAGCTTGCTCCTTATTGAGCTTTCTCTCCCGAATGACTCTTGATACCTTCTCCCAATCCATCCTTGCAACCCCCAACGATATATGACTGGGCCCAATGCTGGAAAAATCCTGGCACAGGCTCGCCACTTATTATGTCGCGTGTCTCGGGAGCGCTTGCAACGCGGAGTAGAGTTGGGAGAGAGAGAGAGAGTCGGGAGACACCGTGGTGGCACTGCAAACCCACTTTTATATCACACACCACGGCAAACCAAAATAAACACTAACACGCACTCAAAATTTACAACCAAAAGTAACAAGTGCAAACCTACTGTGTTAATGCCCAATCACCAACATTACAAAACATTTGAGCTATGTCTAGCTCCTCTGAACTCGAGAGTCTGGCCACTATGACCTCTCAGTCAGTTCGTGCTACTAATGGAACGTTCTTACGGATCGTGGTGTCCGATGACTCGATCCAGTTCCAAAGTCGACGTGCTGTCCCATCGTCGAAGCTCCTGTCGACGTCTCAGGGCCGTCGTCGGTGATTAGGCGCCTCGCTGATCATTTTCGTTGCCGACGCCTCGTTCTCCGTCCCTCCCAGCTAAGCCTAACTGTTGGCTTTTCCTCAGCGCCACGGGGTCCAACTACCGACGTGGCTCCGTGATTGTCGGTGGGTTGCCGTCTTGTTGAGCTGGGATAGTGCCGCAGAGGCCATGAGAACTGCATGATGAGGCCGCAAGCCCGGGACGCCTCGCTCGGTAGGCCCCGCAGGGGCGTCTGTGGAAGCAGGCGTTTGGTGTGTAGCGACACCACGGACCCGAGCTAACGGGGGGGGGTTTCGACTCCCTCCCACGCCTAGCCGTGCGTGGCTTTGCCGTGTCCGGGGAAAAGGCGATCCTGGGGGTTGAGCCGACGCCGGGTGATTGGACCTTTAAGGCCCCCCGGCAGAGGCAACACACCCCTTTGGCCCCGGCTTCACGTAGACGGCACCCCTGGGCTGACCCACCCAGGGGAATTCGGCAGTCGCCTTTTCCTGTCTCTCTCTGCCCTCATCTTCGTCTTTCCTTCTCACTTTTAATCTTTCCTGTCCTCTCCTCTCTTCCATTTACTTCCGTTTTTCTTGGCGGTGAGGGTTAACCTTGTGTATGTGCCCTCTCTTGGGCGCATTATGTTTGGTTATAGTAGCTGTGTACAGCTGGCGTAGGCATGCTTTATATCAATATAAGTGCTGTCGCGTCCCCATGTTGGGCTCCATGGTGGGCGGCTGGCATGGCTGCCGAAACTATACTTAATATATGGCCTCAACCTCATTTCCTCGACTGAATGATTGTCCTCTCACAAAGAGAGGTCGCACCGAAGAGACTTTGAATGCCTTGCTCAAACCCAAAGAAATTTTTCCATGCTTCCACGTAATACACTGCGAAACACTCGACAAGAACGCAAGAACCATCTCTCCTTTTGTTGTATCGAAATGCCTCACCAATACACTCGGTCAAGGCTATAAGGCTACAAGAATGGCTAGTGGGGACCTTTTGCTAGAAGTTCAAAGTAAGACCCAGTATGAAAAACTTTCAAAACTTGCCTCTTTTGGAAGCACCCCTGTCTCTATTACACCACACCGATCCCTCAACAGTTCCCGAGGTGTAGTATCTGACCAAGACCTGCTCGACTTGACTGAGAGTGAGCTCCTTGAGGGCTGGAATGAACGTCATGTGAACACACGTACAGCGAATTAAAATCAGACGTGACGACAAAGAAATCCCGACAAAACACCTGATCATTACATTTTCGACAAGCACCCTACCAGAATATCTCGAAACAGGCTACCTGAAGCTAAAGGTCAGACCTTATATACCCAACCCGCGGCGTTGCTTTCAAGTGCCAACGTTTCGGTCACGGCTCTCAGAGCTGCCGCGGCCGTCCAAACATGTGCCAAGTGCAGTTCACACGATCACCCTGCAGACGACTGTGTGGAAACTCCCCTTTGTGCAAACTGCGAAGGTGCTCACCCAGCATACTCTCGTAGCTGTCCTTCATGGAAAAAAGAGAAAGAAATAATTACACTCAAGGTAACTGAAAATATCTCGTTTAAGGAGGCGCGCAAACGCCTTTCCTTCGCACAGGGTCCTACATTCGCGGACGTGGCACGCAAGGGGGCAGTGCCACAAAGGTTCGCGGCGGCCGCACGTACCACGCACAGTGGACGGGCGGTAGCGCCATCCGCCCCCTCAGCGGAAGCAGCCCGGGCTGCTCCGCAACCAACGGGCATGCAGGCTTCCGGATCTGCAGGCCCAGGGCCTTCTGTTCAGGCAGAAAGCCCCAAAACTCTGACACCCGTGCGCGTTAGCCGCGAGCGGGCATCCAGCGTCTCTGCCGAGGCGATGGATACAACGGCAAGTCCAACGGCGTCTCAAGCGCCGAAGGAACGGCGCAGCTCGTTGGAGCGCGCCAAAAAAGGAAAAACCCGCATCACAGGGCCTGAAAAGGGCTCTGTGACTTAAGGCAATAGTTCTTCCAGTACACACAGCACTAATTTACACTCAAAATGGAGACACAAATTCTACAATGGAACGTCAGAGGCCTACTAAGAAACCTCGACGATATCCAAGAGCTGCTACATGAACACTCACCAAAAGTGCTGTGTGTACAAGAAACACACCTAAAATCCAAGAACACGAATTTTCTACGCCAATATGTCATATTCAGAAAGGACCGGGATGATGCCATCGCGTCATCCGGTGGTGTAGCTGTTATAGTAAATCAAGGAGTAGCGTGCACACATTTACTGCTCCGAACGTCCCTGGAGGCAGTGGCTGTTCGAGCAGTTCTTTTAAACAAACTCGTAACCATTTGCTCTCTCTACATACCTCCACACTACCACCTTCACAAACATGAGTTCCAGTCCTTAATAGATGAACTACCAGAACCATACCTGGTGCTTGGGGACTTCAATGCACATAGCAGTCTATGGGGCGATTCTCGGTGCGATGCGCGAGGTCGTCTAATTGAACAATTCCTTTTCTCTTCGGGCGCTTGTCTGTTGAATCAGAAAGATCCAACATATTATAGCCTCGCTAACAATACATACTCGTCTATAAATCTCAGCATTACATCTCCATCGCTTCTACCCTTACTTAAATGGAAAGTCATTAATAATCCTTACGGAAGTGACCACTTTCCTATTGTTCTGAGCACACAAATAGTAAATGAATGTCCCCCACAGGTTCCCAAATGGCACATTGACAAAGCTGACTGGGAACAGTTTCGTAAGACTGCTCTCTTAAGTTGGACAGACATGTGTGATTTAAGCATAGGTGCAGCTGTAGACTACTTCACAGCTTTTTTGATTAATGCTGCCACCAAATGTATCCCACAAACAAGTGGACTGTCTGGCAAACGACGGGTCCCATGGTGGAACAATGAATGCCGGAAGGCGCGCAAAAAACAAAACAAAGCATGGAGGTTGCTTCGGGACTCTCCGACAGCCGAGAACCTTGACAGTTTTAAAAACATAAAATCTCAAGGCAGGAGAACGCGCCGACAGGCAAGAAGAGAAAGTTGGGAGAAGCTTTTAACGGGGATCAATTCGTATACACAGGAAGCTAAAGTCTGGAATATGGTTAGTAGGGTAGCAGGGCGGCAAGTACATTCACTTCCTCTAGTAAACACACAAGGCGACACCTTGGAAGACCAGGCAAACTTCCTCGGCGCACACTTCGAACAAGTGTCTAGTTCCGCGCATTACTCTGAAGTCTTCCAACGGTACAAAACAAGAATAGAAAAACAAAAACTAGAGCGGAAATGTACAAAACACGAGGCATACAACCAACCCTTCAGCTTAGCTGAGCTCCAGGTATCGCTTAACAGCTGCAGTAATTCCGCCCCAGGTTCTGACCGTGTGGTATACGACATGTTGAAAAACCTACCTGCCGAAACGCAAAGAACCTTACTTTCCTTGTACAATGCTATCTGGTTTTCCGGCGAAATCCCCCCGTCTTGGAAAGAGGCCATTGTCATTCCCATTCTTAAACAGGACAAGGATCCATCTTCCGTTACGAGCTACAGGCCGATCGCACTAACAAGCTGCCTGTGCAAACTTTTTGAAAAAATGATAAACCGCCGTCTTATACATTTCCTGGAAACAAACAATCTACTTGACCCGTACCAGTGTGGATTTCGCGAGGGTAGATCCACGACTGACCACCTGTTACGTATCGAGGCACAAATCCGTGACGCTTTTGTACACAAGCAGTTCTTCCTTTCTGTGTTCCTCGATATGGAAAAGGCTTACGACACCACATGGCGCTTTGGAATATTAAGAGACCTGTCCCACCTTGGTGTACGTGGTAGAATGCTAGATATAATAGAGAGCTACTTGTCGGATCGTACGTTCCGTGTCCGAGTAGGAAATGTCCTATCAATACCATTCCTTCAAGAAACTGGAGTGCCACAGGGAGGTGAACTTAGCTGTACACTCTTTATTATCAAAATGAATTCCTTGCGTCTTTGCATTCCACGAAATATGTTTTACTGCACATATGTCGACGATGTCCAGGTCGGTTTTAAATCGTGCAACCTTTCCATGTGTGAGCGGCAGGTCCAGCTAGGGCTGAACAAGATCTCCAAATGGGCAGATGAGAATGGTTTTAGTCTTAATCCTCAAAAAAGCACCTGTGTCCTGTTCTCTCAATAGAGAGGCCTTCATCCTGATCCAGATATTGACCTGCATGGTCAACATCTCTCCGCGAAGACGGAGCACAAATTCTTAGGTCTAATTCTGGATAGTAAGCTTACGTTCGTATCACACATTAAATATTTAAAAAACAAATGCATAAAAACAATGAATGTTCTAAAAGTGTTGTCATGCACTACGTGGGGTAGTGACAAGAAGTGTCTGTTGAACTTGTATAAGAGCCTCATACGCACTCGCCTAGACTACGGGGCAATAATCTATCAATCTGCGACGCCAAGCACCCTAAAGATGCTTGACCCTGTCCACCATCTAGGCATTCGACTATCTACGGGCGCCTTTCGAACTAGCCCCGTAGAAAGCCTCTACGCCGAATCGAACGAGTGGTCGCTCCACCTACAGAGATCCTACTTATCATTTGTATATTTTCTGAAGGTGAACGCCAACAAGGAACACCCCTCACACTCCACAATCAATGATTTGTCCAGCTCTGCCCTTTTCGACAACCGTCCTTCGATGACACAGCCCTACTCGCTTCGCGTGAGGGGCCTAGCTGTAGAAACGGGTGTGCCACTTCTCGAACACTCTCTAATGGCTCCCGCTCCACATCTCCCGCCGTGGCAGTGGCAGCTTATAGATTGTGATGTTTCTTTCATGGAAGTTACCAAGCACGCGCCACTTGCACATATCCGTACACACTTCCTCGAACTCCAGCACAAGTACACTTGTCCAGAATTCTTTACAGATGCCTCAAAGTCCAATACTTCTGTGTCGTACGCAGCGGTTGGTCCATCCTTTTCTGATTCCGGTATTCTGCACCCAAACTCAAGTATCTTCACAGCGGAAGCTTACGCGATACTTGCGGCTGTTAAGCACATAAAACAATCAAAACTACAAAAGGCATTTATTTACACGGATTCCCGAAGCGTGGTGAAAGCTTTAAAAAGTCTGAAAAAACACAAAAACCCTGTCCTTGTCTCGCTATACTCTCTTTTATGCACTATATACACACTCGAACAACATGTTGTAGTGTGCTGGGTGCCAGGGCACCGCGAGATTCCAGGCAACGTGTTGGCGGATCACCTAGCAGTATCCGCCCAAGAGAACAGTTCCAATACACTCGTAGCTATTCCGCCACTAGATTTAAAACCCTTCCTCAAAAGAAAGCTCAGTGCCTTTTGGCAGAGCACATGGGATACGCAGACAAGAAATAAGCTACACGTTGTCAAACCGCATCTGGGTAATTGGCCGCCGGTATCGAAGTCACGCTACACAGAAGTTACACTTTGCAGACTGAGGATAGGCCACACACATAGTACACATTCATATCTTTTGTCCGGAGGCGATCCACCTCTGTGTGATCACTGTGGCGATCCACTAACTGTACTCCACACCCTACTGCAATGCACGGAGCTAGACGCTCTCAGAAAAAAGCATTTTTCATCAATATACCTGCAGTTCCCACTTCATCCCGGTATGTTCATTGGCAGAGAACCACTTTTTAAATATCAGTCTCTCTTCGAATTTCTAAAAGATGTCCATAACTTCAACGTTATTTTTCCAGGCGCTCCGTAGCGCGGCCTCATGATTGAGGCTGCTGCTGCGGTAACTCTATCAAAGGAAGCACCTGCCTCCCGGCCTTTGGGCGCAAAGGCCTTGAGGAAGCATTCGTGCTGTTATCCCGCCTCTCACTTGTAAATACCATGATCACTCGTCATTTATCCCACACCCATAGATCACACCACTTATCACTGCCATAATTTTATACTGTATACACATCTTTTACGCTTCTTTAAAGCACGTGATTTTAGGCCTCTATACAGCCACAATACACCCGGTCATCGTAATCATTGGTCATCGCTAACACCACATAATAGACATGGCGCTCTTTGGCCACCCATGGCCCTTGCGCCACAAAACCCCACTAATCATCATCATCATCGCTCGGTAGACCCAAGGTCGACGGCCACCCTCCCGGACATACGCAATGCTGCCTCCAGAACTCGGCCCTGCTGTTCCCGTCGCGGACGCAACGCTGGCTTGCACCACCTTCCTCTTGGCCAACTCCACCGAACAATGCCTGCTTGTTCCTCTGGGGTTCCGCACCTCAGGTCGGGTCACATGGCACGCGCCTTTCTCCGGCCGATGGCGTGCGTGGACATGGCGGGGGTGCACACTATCGCATACTTTTCCATTCCCCGCACACCATCGATGCATTCCACCGTCCAGCACGCGCCCCGTGCCCCTTTACTCATGACAGTCATCCAGGCTATTCCGTTAGCACTGTACGTAACGGGAAGGTGTCGAACGCCCTTGAAACAACGTGGGTGCTTCGACTTTCCTATTACTAAAAGCTTCAATTTCTCATCACCTGCCATGTTGGCACCCACCAGCACAGTAATGCGATCTCTACTGTGTTTTCCACCACTACAGGCTTCGCCTTTGAAGGCGAGAGTCTTTGACGGAAGCACCTTATAAAAAAGGCCCATCTCATCGACGTTGAAGACGTCTCGCAGCTCATAGTTGTAAAAAATTTCCTGAAGCCGCCCCTGCTGCCAGTCAGTGCAAATGTCTCTATTCACTGCAGCACTCTCACCTGAGATTGCCTTGAAAACAAGGCCGTGGTGTTTCTTGAAGCAACTGAGCCATCCGTTGCTTAAGGCGAAGTTCTCAACACCCATCTGCAGGGCAATCTCTCACGCCTTCTGCTCCAAAATGGGTCCGCTTATCGGAAAATTTGAACTCCGCGCACGTTTGAACCAAACGAAAACAACTTTTCCAAGTTCTTCGTAAGGCGTCATCCGCATCCGCTTAGAGGTGAAGGTTCCATTCTTGACGGCTCCTTCGATTGTGTTTTTGTTCTTCAGGATCCGAGACAGCGTCGACTTTGGGATGTTGAACTTTTTCGCCACCTCTGTCTTGGTCAGGCTGCTTCGGTCGAGCTCCTTAAGAATTTCTAGCTTCAAGCGAGAGTGACTGATGCGGCCGATTCTTCGTGCTCTCCATCATGCCGAAATATCCGTATGTAGTCGCGCAAGTAGGCCTGACGCAGCTAACAGCCCCTGCTGCAGCACAAGCCAGTATGGCTACTGGATTGGCTTGTCTGGCTATTGCGTTGGCTATACATTCCATGGTTGTCAGACTACTTTTGTTATGGGCAATTCTGTGTTGTGTTTAGCGTTTGTGCCGTTTAAGCGTAGGTGACCAATAAGTAGAGTTTCGATTAACCGAAGAATTTTACTGTGCCGAACCTATAAATCCAGCTAAATGATCCTATTTAATTCTGTTAATAAGGCATTTTCATTTAACAGAGTTTAGTTTATTGGGAGTCCACTGTATTGGGATGTGTATGTGGTAGTGGAAATCGTCTGATACACTCAAACCTCATTATAACAAAGTCACATCTGCCATGAAAATAACTTCGTTATATCCGAAAATTCGTTATAAACATTTATTTTTAACACTGTATCTATGACAAGACTATTCTTCATATACTTCGTTATAACCGATAATTCGTTATATCCGAGTTCGTTATATTGAGGTTTGAGTGTAAACACCCGGGTCCTGTGATGCGGCCGCACTGCTCTGGAAGTCGAGAGTCAATGAGAAATTGTCGAATTACCATGGGAATTTCGTGACATTCCTAGGCAAGCAGCTTTTCCTTATGTGGTAGCACTCGCAAAGACTTCATTGGAGCAGAATACCCAGGAAAATTATTCGTTGCAACGAGAACATTTTTACTGTTTTTTGGTGGCTGACGGTGAATCAAAAGTTCTTTGTTGTGGTGGAAGTTTCTTGTAGCGGTGTTTCTATAGCAGGATTCTACCGTAATACTATACAAGGCATGGTCAGAATTTATTAGTTTAATCTGCAGCAGTGACCTGTGGTATTTTGCTGAAAAATGTACGGTGTCTTCGTACAATATCCCAGTGTCTTAGGTCTGCTTCTTTTCGACAGTAGCAAAAGTTGATGTTAAAGAACACAAACTTTTGTCACTCTTATTCGACAGTAGCAAAAGTTGATGTTAAGGAACACAAACTTTTGTCACTTTTATTTTTTGTCAAATTTTATACAGGCTTTCTATTGCCACGAACTTCATAGAGCACAGAGTAGGTTCAGGCTCAAAGGATGAATTAATTATTAAACCCTGTATTTTATTAATTGCCCACAAACCAAGAGTCTGACGATTCTATCCATAGAGTGCAACAGCAGATAAATCAGTTGCATCAACGGTAACACCACATCTCCTCTCTAGCGAGCTTGGCTAGGGGCTCAAGATGTTTGCATGTTTTTTCCTGCGATGCTTTTTTTTGGGTCAACTGTGCACGCTAAAGAGAGGTGCTTATCTGGTTTTTTACCGAGGTGTTCAGTGGGCTCTGGTTAAAAGGACAGCAGTGTGCTCACTGCATAAGTGAAAGGAGTAATAGTAAATCCGCTTTCATGTTTTAACAGGTTCAGACTTGGATGGAGACGAGTTACTCAGTCCATCTGGTACCCACCACTCATCTTCCATAAATGATGATCCAATGGACTTTTATGACGACGCAGCTGTGGAAAATGAGGGGCCTGTTCAGGTTGGCTCCCTTGTTTAGTTGCCTGTGTTTCACAATGGTTGCACATCCTGTGATGGTCTGGCAAAATCAATGCTCCAGAACGTGCAAGGGGTAGTAAGGTTCACGACAGGTAACAAAAATTGTGATTCAAAAAGGGAATGCACGTGGATTTCTTGGGAAGAAAGCCTCCTAGTCAACAGGAAATTTGACCTGAGATAAGAATTCAATGCACATTCAGTTCAGCAGGCTGTCTGATCGAACAGACTGAAAGGTAATCTTTATTATCTCTACTTCAAGGGGCTGGCAATAAGTTACCAAGTAATCATCAGATGAACTCAGCATTGGAGTTTATTGCCTTGTGAATTGACTGCCAAGAAATTTTTATAGTTTGTCAAGTACGAGTGAAGATACAGAAATTCTTCACACGCTAAAAAACTACACGGGGTAATGACAGGGCGGCGAGAAGCTACTCCGTACATCACCACGCGTCACGACCTATAGCACTTTTTCTTAGTTTTCTTTGAACACACGCGCGCGATCGTTGGGTGCGGCTCACATGCCCGCGCTGCGACGTGCCATGGTGCGGGCACATAGCAGGCACTCGCGGCGGCCACAGTAACTGTACAGCTCACAATGCTCAAATCGGCCAGTGGCCGTGTCATTCGGAGGTATTGACGCAGTTGATTTTTCAGTATGTGGCATCATTTGTCGAGAGATGAGGGAGCGTTTCTAGCTGTTTGAAATTTAAGTACAGTAAAATCTCGTTACTACGAACATCAGATTAACAAAACTTTCAGATTAACGAATTTTTTTTGAAATCCCTGCCAAAATGCCTATATTGCCAATGTAAAAAACTTTCAGTACAGTCGACGTCCGATTTCCCGGACGCCCGAAATTCCGGACATGCCTGATTTCCCGGACTCATCTGTGGCACCGTCAAGTTCCCCGTAGAGTCAATGTATTAAAAAGTCCGAAATTCCGGACGCTTATAGCCTTCGCCATCCGATTTCCCGGACTTTTTACTGTTAACCGCCGACCCAAAGTCACCACCGACGCCGCCATTTTGGTTGTTTTCATTTTCATATCACCATACTCGCATCAGTAGCAACGCCGCACCGCGCCGCGGCTGCCGTAACCTCGAAACCGCACGTGTCAATCCGTGGCCAGCTGTAGCTTAGCCAAACCAAACCTCACTGTGTTCGTTCACGTGTTGTTTTGTCAGCTGTGCCAGCTCTGCGGTCGTGTCTGCGGTTGATCGTTTGCTGCTGCGCGCTACCTTCAGTGATCACGTTTCCTGACCTTCAGCATCCACCGAGTTTCTAGCTGTTTCGTGCTGCGCTTTTCGTAGAGCGGATTCGCTGTTTACAGCAATGGCACCGACTGCTCCTTCGTCTTCGTCCGCGCCTTCGAAGCGCACAAAGCCACCTCGTAGGCTCACGATGACGAACTGCCATCCGCGGACGTTGCCTTCGACGATCTGCGCGCTGGCGGCGTGTTGATTCCAGCCGAGATAACCCTTGAGGGCTTCGCCGACGCTGACAAAGACCTCGAGCTATGTGCAGAGTTGACCGATGATGAAATCATTCATCAAGTTACGGAGGATTCCGATGACTCCGACACCGAGAACGAAGAGCCAGCATCTACACAGCCAACGAACACGGAGTTGACGCGAGCACTGATGACACTGTCATTGGTGTACAGCGGCAACGTGACGTTGACTGAAATTGAGGCAGACATAATCGCGGGCAAGCGGACCGTGCAAAAGAAAATAAGCGACTTCTTTGTGCCCAAGTGCTGACCTATGAGGTAGTGCCGGCCACGTCGTATTTTTTTTTATTATAAACGCTCTTTTCAGAGCCACCTAAACAATGCATTGGCTGAATTGCTATGGGAATCTAGTACTCCGGCTGTGACCCTCTCCGTCAGCGAAAAATACCGACCAAAAATGTGCGTTTTCACGTGCATTCGTTTTTCCGGACGTTTTCGCGGTCCCTTGAGGGTCCGGGAAATCGGACGTCGACTGTACTACGAATTTCAGAATACCGAATATTTCAGATTAACGTACGTAATTTAACCCCGAAATCAACAAGATGCTTTGTTATTACGTTCCGTGAATGTTTCGGTACAGAAATCGCTGAAGCTTACACCTATCATCATCTGCAGCAGATATGCGGCGGGAAGCCGCTTCAACGGGTGCAGCCACATCAGCGTTGACATCAACGCGAGCGTCACCAACTGGTCAAATTGGTCAAACTGGTCAAACCAAATCAAACAACGTTGTAGGCTTAGTCCCGCTGTGTTCTCACCACGTTTCCAGTTGCTGTTGTTAGGAGCTGCGAAGTTGAGATCGTGTTGTGCGGTCGCTTTTCTGGCAATGAGTTCTCCTGGCCCCAGCGTTAAAAAGAAGCGACGCCAGTTTTTGCTCAAGGAAAAAGTGGACATTCTCACGGAGCTGAATGCTGGAAAAAAGCAAGTGGACATATGCAGGGAGCGTGATATCGCGCCGTCAACAGTGGCAACGATACTGAAAGATCGGGAGAAGATCGTGAAATTACATCGAGAATCACAGCTGGCTCCCTCAAGAAAACGCTTGCGGCTGGGCAAACTACCAAACCGTCGACGACGCCGTCCTCACATGGTTTAAGGATACCAGACAACACGGTGCCCTTGTCAGGCCCTATTATTCAAGAAAAGGCACAACAGTTCGTGGTCGCTTTGGGCACCTCCGCTTGACGCCAAGTGCCGGGTGGCTCTATCGGTTTCCGGCAAAGAATGGCATCATGTGGCAAGTGCGTGTGGGAAGAAAAGGCGGCTGATGTCGAAAGTGCGATTGCGTGGCGGAACGAGCGCTTTTAGGAAATCGTCGAGTCGTTCAGTCCAGACGACGTTTTCAACGCCGACGAAACGGCGTGCTTTTATCAGCTGTTACCTGATACGACAATGAACTTTAAAGGTGAAAAATGGAAGGGCGGAAAAAATAGTGTCTTCGCGTGTCAGTGCTCTTCTGCTGCAATGCCACAGGCACGGAAAACTCAAGCCTCTTGTTATTGGCAAGTCCGCCAAGCCTCGCTTCTTGAAAACGTCTCGTTACCTTGCGCGACTATCGGGCAAATAAGAAAGCTTGGATGACGCGGGAACTGTTGTTCACGCAGTTGC
>NC_051184.2:45556991-45704490 GCF_013339695.2 Rhipicephalus sanguineus | reverse complement strand
TTATTTACACGCTAACTAACGATAATTACTGAAACACACAAAACACATTCCTTCATTTTCTTTCTTGGAATGTAATACT
Organism: Rhipicephalus sanguineus; assembly: GCF_013339695.2. Taxonomy (NCBI): domain Eukaryota; kingdom Metazoa; phylum Arthropoda; class Arachnida; order Ixodida; family Ixodidae; genus Rhipicephalus; species Rhipicephalus sanguineus. The sequence continues at coordinate 45,704,411 of NC_051184.2, read as the reverse complement.
GAGTGTCTTCGAATTATGCCATGCGAATTGGACGCATTTGCAGACAGCGCGTCATAATTAGTGACTAAAGGGGTTAATTGAGTATATGGGGTTCTTCAATGGTTACCCAGAAAATAATATTTAAATGTTATTGCATCCCGTCTTTGTCAAACCCTGCACTTCAGGAGCACAACGTTACATCCATTAGGCCTCTGTGGAGCTCAGAAGAAAAGTGAATGAAATGCCTGCATCCGTGTAACTATTGCGTGTATGTTTCTTAACCAGTATGCTGAGGACAATATCATAATGAATTACGTTTCAATCTCATGAGCCTATCAACATGGATCGTAACCTTGTAGGTCGTACCTCATGCTTCACATAAACTGGCTTCTGTAGAACGAACACTGCTTGCATGGGAACTACATGAGTTCTAAAAGCAATAGCTTTGATCCTTGCAGTTGCTCTAATTCAGGAATCAGCACAGAGGCTCAAACTAGTGGTACATTCGGCTGTTCGGCACTGCACTTTCACTTGGATTGCAACAACGCGAAGCCCGTGCTTGGTCCAAGCTAGAGAAGATATGTCCCAGCCAAGGATGTAACTACTTGCCAGAACTTTTGGAAGCCAGAAGAGAAAATATGCTAGCACGTCGTCTTTTGCAAGGAAACTGCAGAAGCTGTGTGACAGGAACTTTTCCAGATATCAGTTGTGCTCCGAAGTAGAAGATGTGATTGTATCGGAGAGCTCCAAGCTGGAGCTTGGAGCTTTTAAAGAACCAACAGGGTATGTTCAGGGTGCTTGGTTTCAACCGCATGGATGCGACGTGCATTACCAGGGCACTCTCGAGCACTCGACTACGACCATTTGAACATACCATAAATTTCAAAGGGTTATAAGTATGCCAGCTAAAGCCTTATGGGCTCCGTGGTCTGATTCTGCGCTTTCATGGTTCATACACATTGGTGGATTAAAGAGAACCTCATTTTTCATTGTCTTTATGGCTTGCACTTAATGGGTTAAGATCACACCCTCCACAGAAGCTGTTTTATGGTTACTGGCAGCTGGTAATGTTGTTAGTAACTATAGCTGGTTACAACCCCAGAAAAAATTTCAACTCCACCCACAGCCATCGCTGTTAGCCCCAGAGAACTTAAAGTAGCCCTGCAACACTTTTTCAGCATGGTCAGAAAACCCTGCCGATCAGTAGTCGAGGCCCCCGAGAACACGAGAGCCAAACGTTATAGCGCAGCACGCAACCCAGGGTTTACAGTAAATCCTCAGTCAGCTAAAAATCGCTTCCTCTTCTCTCGACAAATGATGCTATTTACTCAAAATCGCTGCGTCGTTCACTCAAGTTCTACACCATTGGCTGATTTGAACATGGCGCGCTCGGTAGTTACTGCAGCCGTTGTAGGAGGCCGCCACTTGCCCGCGCGCGCTATCGCACTGAAAGTACATTGCGCGTTTGAAGAAAAAAGAAAGAAAAAGTGCTCAAGGTCACGAGGCATGCTTGACGTACAGTCGCGCTCAATACGACTTGCAACATGGGAGCGCGTGGCCTCACGAGTTCATAGACTGCGCATGACTGCAACTTTTTTTATTTCAACGACTAAATGATATTTTCGTATTTGGAATCGTACCCAAGTGCGATAGCAGTGTTTAGTTATCGAAATAAGGGCTAGTGGAAACCATGCGCCATCACTAAACTCGTGAGGCCACGCGCTCCCGTGTTGCAAGTTATATTGAGCGCGACTGTACCTTCTCCCCCCTGCCATTCCTCCCTGCTTAGCTTCCAGCACTGTCATCGGGCCGAGAGAAGAGAGAGAGCAATTACAGCACGCGACAAATCTTTGTAACTCCACTCGTACTGACGTATTCTAAAAATATTTGCGCGCGGTCGATTCGTGAGGCAATAAGCTCCTTTAGTGAAGCCATTCCATGGCTACTTGGAAAAGTGTTGCAGGGCCCCTTTAAATAAATGCCCCATCCAATAGCGCTTACTCATTTTCGGGAAGTCAAGCACGTCTCAAGGGTTTCAGACAGTTGACTTTCCCATACAGACATGCTGGTGTTGCTGTCGTTAGGTCGGAAACTTGAATGTCATGGTAAATTCTATCAGCAATTCTGACATCGCTGCTCAGCCAAATGTAATGTTTGATAGAGTAACGACGAACGTTTAACTCTTAATATGTGCAGTATTTACATTAGCCAAGCAAAAGTACTTACATAAACCAGTTTCACAGGTGAAGGGCAAGCACGCCGCAGGTCTGTGGGCAGAGCATACTTTTTTTCTCAGGTTGTAACTGACTATAGTTACTGAAGCAAGGTCTGAGAGTGGGCTAGTTGGTAATCCTTTTTCAACGAACAGCGCAGTAGCGGACAACGGACAGAAAAGGGAGCAAAGACATGCGCTGACTTCCAACTGAGGATTTATTGAAAAACGCACGTGTATACATGTTGGCATACTACATCACGTTCGCTTGTTGGCGCTTAATACGTGACCATTTGCGTGCACTCACGTGATGTAGTATGCTGACATATATACATGTGCGTTTTTCAATAAATCCTCAGTTGGAAGTCAGTGCTTGTCTTTGTTACCTTGTTTGTCCATTGTCCACAAATGTGTTGTTTGTTGAAGGATGTAGTTACTGCCCATGACTGAAAGGTAGGCTGTCACTGCTGATGCCACTTTGGCATGCACTGCGAAATGTGCTGCATGGTTATTTCTGCAATGCAGGTCCTCGCAGGACGTTGAGATGTCTGATGTGGAGGTCTCTGGTGACTCCGAGGACGAGAGTAGCCAGTGGGAAACAGATGTGTCGATCTCAGACAGTGATGCAACAGTGAGCAACGCGCTGGATAGCGGCAGCGACTTGACGGACAGCGACCAGGACCTATTCCTCGACTTTGAAGAAGGCACGACAAACAGTTCCAGCGGCGTCCACGTGCAAGTGGATGTCGGCAACATGAGCGACCTCGTAAGTACAGTATATGCTAGCTGCAGAAGCGGTTTCGTTGATTACGTAATGCGACCGCATCATATTTTACCAGTCCCAGGAACAGAAAGCAGAGAACGTTCATCTGTGATAGTATGGTGACGCTGTCTTCCGATATCACCAGACTAATATGAGCAGAAGGGTGCGCGAATACTAGAGCATTAACTGACTCAGGCCAGTGCCTCCTCTATTTTTCAGTGCCTGGGCAAACGCTCTCCTTGGGCCGTCGAGCGCGCGCTCCGCGTCCGCTCGCCACTGCCGAGTGGTGGCGCTGTGCAAGTAGACTACGGGAAGCTGGCGCTGAACGGCCGTGCGTATTACAAAGCTCACGAATTCGTGTATGCATCCCAGTTTAATTGCATTTGTGCTTCTTGCAGGCTTTCACAGGTACAGGGGGATGGAAAGAAACGCGAACATAGCGGCGCGCTGTTTTCATCACGCTCTAACCATGGTGGCAATAAAAAGATGCTAGATGGTCTTTTGTGTCATGGATGACGTCGTGTTCTCATCAATCATCGAGGCTGTAACCACTTGAAAATAGATGCGAAACAGCAAAGAATGCAGATGCCGCATGTTCGCGTGTCTTTTCATCCCCGCTGTAAGTATTCCGCAGGCAGACTGTCAGGCCGTGCTGCCGGTTCGATACTTGCACTCGAGTTTGATGGTATTCGCGTTTTATTTTCTATTTCAGTCTATTGCAACCGCCCCAATGCCGTAGTATGTCATACTGTTGTGTTCCACTCTGCAAATGGAACTGAAAGAAATCACGATTGTCTTTTTTTATTTCCCTTATTGATAAAGAAAAAAAATCTCACAGGGTTCCTTATGCATTCATCTAAGACGACTGAAAGGCGAAAACCATCTTCTTCTTTTTCTTCTAGTCACTGTATTGAACATTCTCTGCCTCCCTCCAGGATATTTCTGCGCCTAACGTAATTTTCTTACAGCCTCAAGGATCGGAGGCAGTGCAAGCTTTCTGCACATTAGCGGAGGCATGCACTGCCTCCGTGATCGGCCCATTTTGACCAAGTGAAGATGTAATATGACGACGTCACGTTATGTGACGTCACGACGATGTCACAAAATTTTATGATCTGTGACGTCATATGATGACGTCATCACGTAATTATCTTTTGCATCACTCTTGCTGACGCCACCGACGGTCAATTTTCGCGTTTGATGAGGCATCTAAGGCTTTCGCCTTAATACACTGTTCGGCTGTCGTTCCATGAAATTCCAGCTGCCGCTGGTGTTCGGTAGAGGTGGCTTGCAGTAATTAGGTGGGATAATTGGTCTCCTAATACATCTTCAAACTACACTAGAATATGCAGCCGACGTTTACGTCGCGAAGATTTCATAGAATATAAGAAGCGGCGGCTTACGAAGGATGCAGCAGCGTCACTCTTTGCAGACTACCCTTCACGTTTGCAGCCCAAGGTAACAACTGAAACAAGCATGGCAAGTATCGCTAAACGTGACCGTGTTGCGTCCGAACAGTCAACGAATGCATGTAGTACCAGTAGCAACGCTGCCTCGCGATCGCCGCCATGTGCATGCAGCGCTGACATTAGGCCCCCAAAGCTGAAGAATCGGAGCCCATATAGACACTACATGCGCTACCGACAACAACCGACAATCATTATGTACATTGTCACTGGAAGCAGCTTAGTGATATTTCATGCTATTTAGAGCATGAACTCATGGCTTGCGTATAGTGTGCTACACCAGTAGACGGTAGCACGCATCGGGGAACTTTAAGCGCCCAAACTTTCAGTATTAGCTCTTGGCAAATGCTGCTTTCGAAAATCGACTTTCAGACAGTCAATAACCGACTCTCAGTCAAGCGAACGTAACGGTGACAAAACAATTTTCCGCGCATCACTGGCATGCGCTCTCTGGAATCGGGCTAGCAGACGATGCGCGAGCGTCTCGATCAAATAGCCGCGAAAGACACATGCCTTCGAAATGGGCTGGTTGCCCAGAACAAGTGCTTCATGATTCCAGTTTACAAGTTTTCATTATACTTTAAACAACGCGAATACAGCCGAAAACTGAACCATATAGCAGCTTCGAATGCGGCCACGGCATTCATTTCCGCGAGCGACTACGCGATGGCTGGTCTACTACGGTGGCGGCGACCGGCGGCTAAAAGCCGCACTAACGCCGACGGTCGTTTCCCATTGCGCTCCGCTCCTTCGCCCAGGCACAGAAAAATAGAGGAGGCGCTGCTCAGGCATGCAGCGCTTGAAAGAGAATGCATCTGTAGTTGGATTCAACTTTGAGGGGCCCTGCTACACTTTTTGAACATTGTTAGAAAACGCTTCTGATCGGTCGTCAAGGCTCCTGTGAGCATGCGAGCCAAACATTATAGCACATACACGGCAGGGAATTTACAATAAAAGCTCAGTCGGCTAGAAATCGCTCACTCTTCTCTTGACAAACGATGCCATATATCCAAATCAACTGCGTCACGTACCCAAAAGACATGGCCATTGGCTGATTTGAATATCTTGAGCTGCATAGTTACCGTGGCTGCCGTGGTGTGCTGCAACATGCCTGCGGTCGCCGCGCGTGCAAGCGAGCCGAGTGCAACGTTTATACGTTAGCCGCGCGCACGTTCAAAGAAATCAAGGAAGTGCTTCCTTTTATCCCCTGGGGCCCTCCCCTGTGTAGCTTTCAGCACACTTGCTGGGACGAAAGGAGGGAGAAAGCTCTTAGACCATGCGACAAGTCCCTGTAACTCCACTCGTACTTGATGGCTTCTAAAAGTTGTTGCGGCAGTCGATTTGCGAAACAGTAAACTCCAATAGTGCGGTCATTTCATGGCTACTTTGAAAAGTGTTACAAGTCCCCTTTAAGAAGTCTGGAGAGGCCCTACCCAGATGACCAAAGTGCAGCAGCTGATAGCTTCCGCGACTAAAGAAATGGTCCCCCCTCCCCATGCACTCGGCAACGCTCTCCAAAGGCGGGTCACCGACTGTCTTGCTCATGACGTCAATCTGGAGTCGATGCCCATTGGGGCACACATGTGTGCATCTGCATTTGAGAAGGAAATGTCGCAGACTTGTTATGTTTGATCCGACTGTAGCCCTCCGAGTGGTGCCGTACATGGTGTCGGAGGAAACCAAACATTAAGGAGACGATTATCTGTAGAGACCGGAAGAATAAGGATGAAGTATGTTTTGGTATTTACGATATTGCGGACGTGTCTAATTCTTGATTATATAACTAAAACTTAGCACTAAGGTTATTACAGCAAATTTAAAGGGACACTAAAGGCAAATATTAAGTCGACGTTGATTGTTGAAATAGCGGTCCAGAAACCTCGTAGCGCTGCTTTTGTGCCAAGGAAGTGCTTATTTTGAAATAAAATCACATTTTTAGTGGTCCGCATCGCGTTAGCGCGCTTCAAATCTCCCGCCTGAAAATACGACTCTCATACGTCACTGCTGCCGTGCCCAACGTTGCCCGCTTTTACTGCGCGGCCGCCGACACTATTAGCAGCCGAGCGGAAGTAGCGGGACCTACACTAGCAACAACGGCGTTGCGGCAAAGACTTGCTCGGATGGGCACATTCAAAGCTGTCACCAAGTTGCGGTTGGTCTCGTAATCCTCAGTACGAAAGTGCAACGAGCACACACGCAGAGGTTTTGACTGTTTAGCACACTGGCGCAATGGCATGACGACACTAAGCCACTTGGAGCGTAAGGGTTCATTCCGCGGCACCCAGTGAAAAGACACACCGATTTCCTTGCTGCAGCACTGGCGTTGTGCACCATTTGGGCATCCGGCAATATCACACGCATGCGGCATTTTGTCGAACTTTCTGTCAGAGCGACTTTCACGAGCGCGCAAAACACGCACGGCAGTACGCGATCCCGAAACTACCACTGAGACGGGCGAGGCACAGTTCGGCGAAAACGGAACCTTTGAACCACGCACGCCGTTCCCCATGGCAACGCCACGGAGGTTTTGTTTTCCATGAATCAAGCGGAAACGAACAAACAGCATTTTATTACGTCTTTTGATGCTCGGAGTGTTCTTTTTTTACTTCTGCTAGTTTAATTACTAGTGATTTATTGTAGGCCGACTTCCCTACGTCATCAGGATCACTTCGAAAATGTCCCACTCGTGGCGCTCATCATGTGATACATTTAGCTTAATTTCTCGGTAAGTAGGGCACTGCTGTTGATAATATTGCCGTTTTAGAAGTTGTCATACATTGGGCTCTCACTCTGACATAAATTGTTATTTGCGTTTAGTGTCCCTTTAATAACAATCAAGGAATCGGCCAATGCCTGTAGGGTCCGCTTGCATCTCCTGTGTATTTTGAGTTCCCCGTTGCTATCCCACGTTGTGTAGCCAAACATGGTGGTTCGTTGGCATCAATCTGCCTTTTTCACGACGCCCCTGCGCATGCGCTTTTTCCAAGCGGAAAAGTCGCAAAACGTCTCTTCATCTCGGAGGCTTTGCTTCTGGCAATACAGGTTGTCCCGGCCCCTACCAAACCCCTCCCAGAACGGCAGAGGGCAGCACAGGAAAATGAAAGAGGCGGGTTGCATTGGAGCAGAGATGTGCGTAGAATAGTGATGCTAGCCAAATACGGACCCACAGAAGGAGTGGGCATGCAGCACTGACCTTGTTATGGAGCCGAACAGTGAAGCACTTCCGATGTGGCATGAGCAAAAAGTGTGCATCACCGCGAGCAGACTGATTCTCGCTGCAATTTATAGTCGGGTTCTTCGGTTAAGGGTCACCTCCTTGCCTGCTCCTTTCGCTCTCGCGTGGGATGGCATTGGCGGAATTCAAAATACGCTTGTCTGGTAGCCACGTAGCCCTTGACGACGTTTTAGAAATAAAGAAGAAGCGGTAGTTTTTGACATGATGTGCTGGGTTTCCTGCTGCACACGGGGCAATATTTGGCTCGCATGTTCACAGGAGCCTTGTCTGCAGATCGGCAATGCTTTTTTTGATATGCTTAAAACGTCTTCCAGGGTGCATTTAAGTCACTTATTAACATCTCGTACGTAATACTAGACCACTCGTAAACGCCGGCGCTTGTTGCTTTGTTGCAGGAAGACTTTGACGACTCAGACTCCTCATCCGTTCAGGTGCTTTCAGAAGCTGAACAACTAGATGTCTCTAGCGTTGTTGAAGTGTGGACTGACCGTGGTGACGAGCCACCTGATGAAAACGAAGATGATCGAAGTGTGTCACCAGGTAATTTTGCCCATGGCCTATTTTCTGAACATGACATTCACATAGTGTTTCTTTTTCGGAAGCAGTTTCAAGCAATTGTGTGGCTCTGTGGTAGAACACATGCTTGCCATGCAGACAGCCTGGGTTCGATTCCCACTCGAAGTGAAATTTTTTGTTATTTATTTTATTTACTTCTTTCTTGATTTTTCTATCACGGACAGAGCTGATTTTTCGCTCACAACCAACGCCATTGACGCCGACGCCGGAATTGCTGTGAAACGAGCTCTTTAACGCTGTCACGATAAAAAAAGATGCATGGCGGGAATGACAACAGTTTGCAGAGAAGCACCACCCTTTCCACTTTATTTCTGACTGATTGTCATCCGATTGTCAGTTGAATTGGGGTTTGAGGCTGTTCACCACATGCTCGTGTGTTCTCCGTGATATTGCTCACGATAGTACGTGCCAGCGTAGACCGTGCACTGTCCCGACAGTTCCGATGCCGATAGTTTGCGCTGCAATCTTGCATAGATTGGTGCAGTGCGGTAAAAGCCGCCTGGCAGGTATTGCAATTCGTCTATCAAAAGGTTTCCTCACTTGCGTTCCTTGTAAGCTGGTTGCATCATAAAAGACATGGACAGAAGAGGCGAGAACATCGGGCCTATATATTGTACCACGGTGTACGGAATAACATTCGGAAAAGCCCTCGTAGTGTGTTTTTCATTGGCCATTTCGAAATACGTCAGGGCCCATACATGTGCGATGCAAAGTGCGATGACACAGCACAAATGGAATGGTATTCCATGTTCCGTGATGAGGTATAGGCACCCAAGACAACACAGATGCCATGTTGTCGTGTTGTTTTGTCATGCAGAGGGGCCACGCAGAGAGCCTGGATTCAAATCCCGCTGTTCTGTTGTATGCGTGTTTGCATGCCTTACCATCTTTCATGATCAATTCTTATCAACTAGCTCAACTTTCTGTTTTTCTAAGTGGGTTGTTCCTTTGTTGGGTCGTTGCAGATGTGCACTCGGAGCCGGATAATTCGGACACTGAAGTCGAAGAGAACGACGAGCCACAGGTGGAAGCTCCAGCGGCGGTTGCGTCGAGCGAGCAGCCACCACAGCAGCCGCAAGTGGTACAGCCTGTGCCTGCACACGAACGGAGTGTTTCCGATGAAGAAGGAACTGTGAGTATCAGAAGGCTGTCTTCTCAACCCTTTATGAGCACGGCATGACCTCGCACATAAAAAAAAGAAAGCTTTGCGGAAGAATTTCTAGAAATAAGTTTTGTGCCTCTTGGCAACACCACGAAAAACACTTAAAGGGAACAACAACCAATTTTTATGTTACCTATTTTCTTAAAGGGACACTAAAGGCAAATAACAGTTTATGTCAGAGTGAAAGCTCAATGTATGACAACGTCTAAAACGGCAATATTATCAACAGCGGTGCCCTACTTACTGAGAAATTAAGCTAAATGTATGTATCACATGATGAGTGCCACAAATGGGACATTTTGGAAGTGATACCAATGACATGAGAGAGGCCGACTGCAATTAATCACTAGTAATCAAACTAGCTGCAATAAAAAAAGAACCTTCTTTGCATCAAGAGACGTAATAAAATGCTGGTTGTTCGTTTCTGTTTGATTCATGGAAAAAAGAACCTCCTTGGTGTTACCATGGGGAACGGCGCGTGAGGTTCGAAAGTTCCGTTTTTGTCGAACTACGCTTCGCCCGGCGCCCTGCTTCGCTCACGCGGTCGCATCTCAGCTGTAGTTTCGATATCACGTACTACTGTGTGTCTTGCACGCTCGTGAAAGACACACAGCTTTAAGGACACTGAATTTTTTCTGCTGTGGGAAGCTGTAGAAGCTCTTTGTAGTGATTACCATTTACATGGTGCTGGTTTGCTCACTACATTTAAAGTACACACATTGTACGTGAATCTTTTGCAGGCTGCTGAGCTCGGAGTAAGTAAACAAACTTAAAACCGACTTTTTGCATAGTCAAAAGAATGTCAGCAATGCTTGGACGCCGTAACGTACCGCTTAATGACTACCATACTTCCACACCAAGATCAATCAATTAACATGAATAGTTTTGTTGTGAGCCAGTTAGTCTGCTGTCCATACCAGTTTGGCCGTACATTAAAAACACGATGAATTAAAGCAGAAAGTTGGGGTGCCGATTCAGTGCACATTTTTTGAAGAGCTGACTGCAGTGAGATGTTGGACTTTATAGAAAGTTTACAGTCACATGATGTAGATCTGGAGCAATCTCCATGTAGAATTTTGCATACTGAATGGAAGTATATGCATGATGAAAAGTTCGTCATAACACTAGACGTTCGTAGTGCTGAAATTGGATAGACATTGCCATTATAGCTTGCTGAGAACGGCACTGAAATTAAAAGTGGTGTAACCTCGTGGCATGAATTCTGACAATGGTGGTGTTTTAGGTATGCCTTAGATCTCGGCACTTCATGTGGTGGAATTTGTCAGTTGTTGCGACTTTTGACGACTTCAGCAGCAGATGCGTCGTGTATTATTATACTATTCATTCGGCAAACTTGCACCCAGGAAAGCAAATAACACTCACAGTACAACGATAGTGGCAAGCACAGTCGTCGGTCGTCGAAAATTCTGTGTACAAGTCCAACGCTTTGGCCTTTTGGCCAGATGGTGGAAAGTGGGAATTTACAGGCCTGTTGCTCTAAGGCTGTAATGAAAGGACAAAATTTTCCTCATGATTAATTTTCCATTTGCAAATTTTTGCGGAATGCGGGTATCGATTTGGGAGGCCTCTGGTGTCCTTAAAGCGGCATGGTGGTCCTCTTTCCAATAATGAATGGCCAAAGGCAGGACTCTTTACTGCACGGCAGCAAGTTTTGTGCAAATCTGGTATCCTTTACCACGTAACACTACTGTGTTGTGCTTAGACTTGTTAAAGCAAGCCTGTCATATGGGAGATGCGCAAACAACCGATGATTCTCATTCAGTGTGCACATCGCGCAGTATACATTGTGAGGTTTTGACAAAAGCAGGGGTGCCATCACTGTTGTAATTGGTGTGTGTGAATACATAAGTGTCAGTAACGTGCGACTGGCTGCAGCAGCCATCTTTTATGAATGGTTGTTTTCTCGCGTGCATGTGAGCTGCAACAACTGTCGTCGATAAAGCCAGTACATTTTGTTTATTTGCAACATTGCTTCAGGTGCTCTACACTTTTTTTCTTTTTCTGAAAAGTCGGCAGCTGCTATACAGTAGACTCTCAATAAACGGAACCTGAAGGGACCAGGAAAATATGTTCCGTTTAACAGGAGTTCCGTTTACTGAGAGGTGACCAGGGGCGCAGAATACGAGAACGAAACCAATATTGTCAGAAGCACTTGTTCCATTTAAGCAGCAGTTCCGTTTAACAGATTTCCGTTTACTGAGAGGCTACTTAAGGGGGGAGGTGGCGATCGAAAAAAACTTTTTTGTTTGTTGACCTAGAGTAATGAAATTTGGCAGGCACACTGAAGAGTGTCTCGAATAGCTATATATGAAGTTTCATTGCGATATCTCAAGTAGTTTTCAAATTACACTATGTTACATAATCTGATGACATACTCTGCTGGTGAAAAGCCTAGCATTGTAACAAAACATGCCAGAAAGGTCCAAGTGGTTTTGATCTTTACTCAAAAGAACACTACACAGGATGACATTATTAAAAATTGTCTATTCCTTTTAGTTTTTTTACAAATAACATCCCCATCAGCTTCATGTATTGCATCAGAACTTCTCATGCACTAATTATCACATACAAAAAAAAACTATGCCCTAAGCAAGGTAAAGAATAATGTCATCCTGTCAACAAGACCTCAAGGATTAAAAGAAAAAAAACGGAATCAAAATCTGTGTAGTAGTTGCCAAGATATCTGCTCCACGAGCTGAGCAACATGCCAAAAAAACAGTATTGAGAAAACTGCGTTTAAAGTTTGGCCTTCTCTAAAACACCTAAAGATTGTGGTCTTTGCTTTTTTTTATGGTGTTTCACTTCTTGGACAGGTGGCCTTTCTCCAGTGTGCCTTTGTTCTTTTTTCATAACCTCCTTCTTTTTTTGATCTACAAAAAACCAGTATGGATTTCAAACCAAGTTCTCTGTATGAAGGAGTGGTGTGATAGACATGACAGAAAAGAAGATATTGCAATCTAATAAGGCCATATACTGAAATAATTACACATATTTCTTGTATGTATGCTGTCATTAGCATAATTGTGTCTTGCTTATTGATTACAATTAATCATTGAATATTTTTTATAAAGAGAGAGGTTTGTTGTGACAGAAAATGGCTCACACCGTGATAGCCGATGCCTTCGTTCCAAATAACAAACAGTTATGGCCAAGACGTTAGTGGCACAGGGATTTTTGAGCAGTTTATTCAGTGGCGCAAGTCGGGCAGATAAAAATTCGTCCCCCTGCTTCATACACGTTCTTTTGCCATTCTCGCGTATGAAACGTATTATTATTCGGCCGATCGCGGCAACGCTAGTCTACGAGGCTTTCACTGTTTTAAAACATTCATAAACGCCTGCGGCGATGCCAAGCACGGCTCCAAGCACGTCTAAATTACATCACTAGTGCTTATTGACAGCACTCTGACCGCGAAGTGCTCGGCCGCGGGGTCCGTGGTGCCGGCGCGTGATGTGCTTGGTGGCGGCGTTCGGTGACGATTCGCGAATGCGAAGCTACGATGACGATCCGCCCATCCGCGGTTCCGAAATGCCGGCGAGCAATGTGCTTCTTCGCTTGTAAAGAAGCACACAGCCGCAGGTACGCTAGCGCGTTGTTCTTGCCCGCAAGGTTCGGGGTTCGTCTCGCTAAACGGCGCCGTGAGCGGAGTTAGGCCTAGTGACGACTCCGAGCAGTAAGTGCGCAGGCGTGGTGCCCGTTGCTTCGAAGTGCGTAATGCGTGGTCGTGAGTACAAAGAGTCGTCCCGCGATGGCCTTCGTCACGATGTCAGAGGTGCTGATAAGCAGAAATCAAAACATCTAACCGCGCATCCCACGCTGAAGTCAACGCTAGAGTCTGTCCGAGACTCGCGTTTGCGATGTTCGCTAGGAGCGCGGCGCACCATCGTAATCAGATCGAACTTCCTCTTGCAGCTCCAAACTGAAGCGTAATTATATTCTAAGTGATAAGTATATTCTAAGTGAACACAGAACAATTGCGAACGTGTCACGAAGTAGCGCGATTCTCGACAGCCGTGAACTCACGACGTGCAATCGGCAGACGACGATCTCCCGGAGCGAGCATCGGACCAATGGCGAGGCGAGCTGGGGCAATATGGCGGACGCGGCCAGTCGGAGGCCTCGGAACGACTCTCCAGTGTTTGCTTTTTGTGCGCTTCTTTCTGAATGGAGGAGCCCGCTGAAGCGGGGAATTTGAACACGGAGAAATGCCCTTTCGAACAAGCCCAAGAAGTTGGTTCGCGGTCACGCCATCGCGGAGCTACAATTTTTTGAAAATCGCTCTTTTTTTGCGATTTCCACAATAATTTTCGCCACCTCGGAGGGCAAAACAAACTTTTCGAAGCACTTCTGGGTGGTTTTCAGTGTAGATATTTTGGAATCAGATAGAAAAAGGGTTCCAGAAACTGAAAACTTGATTTTCAGAAAATCGATTTTTTTGCCATTTTTTGCGATACGAAAGCCGCGTCCCCCCTTAATCGGAATAAAAAAGTCCCCAGTATAACACGGCATCTCGTGTTACCAAAAACTGCTACTGTTAAGTACGTTATCAGTTCCGAAGTGGTAACGAGTACATTACTAAGTTACCGAAAAAGTAATGTGTTACCGGTAATGCTGTTACTTGTAACGCGTTACCACTGACAGTGCTATTTACTGAGGTGAGTGACGCGTTCCTGTAACCTGCAGCTGGAGCACACTGTGAGCACCGCTGCCATGTGCTGCCATTGTGCCATGTACACAAGCTGTTGTTGCATTATATAAAGTAGTTGGTTCATAGAAAGCATCGCAGATAGAAACCACTGGAAGGCATGCAAAGTGAGACTTCTATGTTCGTGCCACCTGTGTAAATCCTTGCACGGTTACCTGCAAAAAACGAAATGAAGGATAGTGCCACTTGGCAGCATTTGTAACCTGAGCGCTAGATGGAAGAGCTTATTTCCTTCTCTTCTGCAGTGAGAAGAGGGGTGTGCGCAAAATATTGGCTTCTTTATGCTGTTTGAGAGACTGTGCTGTGTAAGGTTTCCCATTTAAACCTCAGAGTGTGTCATCAGTGTAAGCAAACATTGAAGCTTGAACGAACTTTTGTTTGCAGGGCACACTTTGATGTGTAACCACAGTGAGTTGGCTTTTTTTTTTAACACGAAAGTGTTTTATGCCGGGGTCCACCAAGGCTTCAGTGACGTATTTCCGTCGCGGAAGTGACGTCGAAAAAATATACACGATCAGACGGCAAAGAAAAAAAGTTCCGTCAACGGGAATCGAACCCACGACCGCTCGACCCGCAACAACAGATGCCGGGCACGCTATCCACTGCGCCACGGTCACAGACTCTAGAGGCTTTACAAACGCGCCTTTTATATCTACCACTCTCCCGGTCGGCGGGGTGGTGTGGTCCTCTGGGAGCAGTTAGGTAATTCGTCATTAATGTGGCTTCCGCGATTAGTACCTGCAACGCGTTACACGTCCCTCCCATTCGGCGCGTTTTCAATAGAAGTTCAATTTTGTCAATGCCTTAACACACCGCGAGGTGGCGACCTTAGCCAAGCGTCGTAAAAGCGTCGGCGTCATCGGCCTCGCTCATAGCTCTGCGACGCGCGCCTGCCTCACGTGGCTGTAATACCGTGTTCCCCGCTCACGCGCTCGCCCCTACAAAAATCGCGGCCGGGCTACCGGGGCGGCACGACGCGCTTTGCGTTTCTCTCTAGTCCAGCCGTGGTGTTCATTCACATTTTAACATGCCGCGGGATGGCGACCAAGTTCTGCGTCCAATATGCGACGCTCTTCTGGCTATCACAACTAGTTTTCTGATTACGCTTTCAGCGTTAACAACTACAGCTACCACAAAGATTCGTTTACTCATTTAGCAGGGAAGTTAGTCGTCGGGATGGAGATGTACCACCAATCATCAAAGTGGGCGCATCCACGTTAAATGGTGCTATAGCTGCCAGACATCAATATACATTGTGCAAACTCTCTTATATCAATGTAAAGTAAAGATTCAGTTACTTCTGTAAGGGCACGCTTTACTTTCATGTTATTCCGATTCCTGTGACGGAGGGATCAACCATGTTTTTTTTGGTATGTACTATTTTCCTCTTTTTGTGCAGACCTGCACGATATGTTTTGAAGCGTGGACAGCTTCAGGCACTCACCGATTGGCATCGCTGAAGTGTGGACATCTTTACGGGCTCAGGTTAGTATCGTGTGTGTGCTGTGTTACCTGCAACACAAAGTGGGTGCTGTGGAAAGTGCTAAAACTTTGCTTCTGTCTTAAAAGGCTGGCTGTAATTAGTTATTTTTAGGAATTGCTTCACTAATTCTACTTCTTAATTTTGTGCCTTAATGCACCTTATATAACAAATTGCCCGGAAAAGTTTAAAGTGTGTGATTGTGCCGCTGCATCACAAGAGATTTAGCTTTGGCAAAGAATAAGAATAAATGTAAGTTGTAGTGTACAGTACATGGATAGATGAAATGCTCCCTCTTTGCAGCAAGGTACTTCTCACTCTTTTTTTTTTCCCATGAAGAAAAGCGACACTTTTAAAGGTACTATCTCTTCTTGACACTTTTGCATCCTGAACTGTGACTTCAGACTTCAAATAATGCAAAACTTATTTTACTTGCTAAGCTGATAGAGGATGCACTAATAAAAAAAAACGCATAGCAAAGCGTCAGTCCCTGTCTGTCAATTCTCGCCATTGCCACAGTTTGTGAATATAATTATATTAAAGATATCTAAACATTTGTCTTGTTCGCTTTGCTTAAGACATTGTTTAAATCCTTTACTAGTATTTCACTTATAATGTATGTAGTTCCAGAAGCGTAAATATCTGAGCTAGTGGATGCGTATGAAATGGTTAAATATTAAATAGTGCGAAACACACCAGTCATTTTTTGGTGCAGGGACATGCAACACAAACATTTTTTTTGTTTATGTATGTAACTTTGTATTAGCGTACCATTGCACTTTTGCGTTTCAGTAATTTAAGTTATAGGCCCCGTTACTATATATATGCACTTTACTTTACGGCAAAATATAAGTGATCACTTCTCTTTTCTTCTTCCAGCTGCATTGAACGATGGGTCCGAGGGCAGCGTGCCAAGTGCCCCCAGTGCAATGCACCAGCCAGGAGAGTCGACATCCGCCCCATCTTTGCGCAGAAGCTGATGGTGAGCCTTGCTCTGCATCCACATTTGTGTGTCGTGGTGCCACATTTCCCTTCACTCAGACAGAGGCTAGTTCACACCTGTGATTAGCACCGGTCGCATGATCATTTGCTACCGGAGACCGAAAAGCAATTCAAGGTGGATCGATGTTCCCACCTTCGTGCAACCTATTGCCACAGAGAATTCACGTCTGTTTGCATTGTCACTGCCCCGTAAGATAAGCTGGCATCCTGTTCCTGCGCATCTGATTGGTCCAAACGTTTGCGACTGCAGTCGTGCAACTGAAAAATCGAGCAGCGAGTGACTGAGCCAGAGCAGTTGCTTTATGACTTGCTTTGTGACCATAGTGACCATTTGCAACTATTTGCAACCAGTCACTTTGTGACTACTTGGTTGCGCAACCAGTGCAAGTTGCTGGTGTGAATGAGCCTTTATTCTCAGCAAGGTGAATCACTGGCTTTGGTGTTCTTTTGCTGAGCGCGATGATGCGAGCTCAATTCCTGGAAGCAGTGGCCGGATTTTGAGGAAGGCGAAATGCGAAAACACTCGTGCGATAAGAAGCCCCAGGTGGAAGAAATAAAATCCAGTCATCGACTAAATCATCCATCGCAGCCTGTGAGTCACTCAGAGATTTTGCTGCTTTAATTTGGTTTTGACTTTTTTCTGTAACAGGAGACAAGTCTTGTGCTCCGTGCTTGTGTGCTTGCAATTAAAATGGTTAAAATGTGCATTGTTACTTGGTATACTACTCTGTTTGGAATTTAATTTTCTTGATTTTTGTTTTCATTTGGATTTTTTTTCTCCCGTTCATGTCTGCTTTCTTGGTGGTGCAATTCTTACACGGGTGTTGCTCATACACGAGTCTATATGGCATGTCAAGTCTCAACAATGTCTCTATGCAGGCAGTTTATCGGAAGGGAAGGAAAACCAAAAACAGAAAACAACAAAAAGGATATTTTTGACCAGAACAAAGACGACGTAACAGGAATGTTATCTATCATTTAGTTTCGAGTGAAACCGAAATATTTTTAATCCTTTTTTGGTTTAGGGGAAAAGTTGGTAATTCAAAACAACCGAGGTCATGCAACGTGAGCATTAATGCATATCTCAAGGGACAGTATTAGCGTGTATCTTAGGCAGGGATTCCAAAGTAAATGTGTGTTATTTTCCAAAAACAAAATTTTCCAAAAACAAATTTTCCAAAAAACAATAAGTGTAGCAACCGGAGCTGTTTATATTAACGCAAGTGTAACTTGTGCCAGTCACACAGGCCTGTGTGTAGAGGCAGCACCTCCTCTATTTTTCAGTGCCTGGGCGAACGCTCTCCTCGGGCCGTCGAGCGCGCGCTCCGTGTCCGCTCGCCGCTGCCGCGTGGTGGCGCTGTGCAAGTAGACTACGGGAAGCTGGCACTGAACGGCCGCGCGTATCGCGAAGCTCACGAATTCGTGTTTGCATCCGAGTTTAATTGCATTTGTGCTTCTTGCAAGCTTTCACAGGTACAGGGGGATGGAAAGAAACGCGAACATAGCGGCGCGCTGTTTTCATTACGCTCTAACCGTGGTGGCAATAAAAAGATGCTAGATGGTCTTTTATTGTGTCATGGATGACGTCGTCTTTTCATCAATCATCCAGGCTATAACCACTTGAAAATAAATGCGAAACAGCAAAGAATGCAGATGCCGCATGTTCCCGTGTCTTTCGAACCCCGTTGTACGTATTCCGCAGGCAGTCTGTCAGTCCGTGCTGCCGGTTCGATACTTGCACTCGAGTTTGATAGTATTCGCATTTTATTTTCTATTTCAGGCTATTTCAACCGCCCCAATGCCTTAGTATGTCACACTGGTTTGTTCCTCTCTGCAAATGGAACTCAAAGAAATCACGATTGTCTTTTTTTTATTTCCCTTTATTGTTAAAGGAAAAAAAAATCTCACAGGGTCCCTTATACATTCATCTAAGACGACTGAAAGGCGAAAGCCATCTTCTTCTTTTTCTTTCAGTCAGCATATTGATCATTTCCTGCCTCCCTCCGAGATACCTGAGGAGCCAGATACTGAGGCTACAACAATCCGTCGACAAATACAAAGACGAGCTCAAGCAACTGACAACAGGCCGCGCCGTTTTTCACGTCTTTCACATTGGCTCAAGTTGAGAGTCGGCACTACGATTTTATACTTGAACGACAACGTCTGTTCACACACATCGGTCAGTGTTGCAGGAAGCGCGCGGCATATGTAGCTGTTTTTGTTTGTTTTTCGTAACACCACGATTTAACTGGTTTAAGCTCAGAAATGGTGGAATCATTTGGCATAGTTCCTCTTTTTCTGGCACCAGCAGTTGCTTTTTCCCGTTGGCAACAAATGTAATTCTCAAAAGCTTTACGAAGGAAACGGGCGATCACGTATATCCCTGGAAGCAGTCTAGTGACATTTCATGCTATTTAGCGCATGAACTCCAGGCTTGCGCATAGTGTGCTAGAAGGTAGCACGCATCGAGGAACTTTAACGCCCAAGCTTTCAGTATTAGCTCTTGGCAGAGGCTGCTTTCGAAAATCAACTTTCAGACAGTCAAAAACCGACTCTCAGTCAAGCGAACGTAACGGTGACAAAACCATTTTCCGCGCATCACTGGCATGCGCTCTTTGGTGTCGGGCTAGCAGACGACGCGCGAGCGTCTCGATCAAATAGCTGCGAAAGGCATATGCCTTCAAAATGGGCTGGTTGCCCAGAACGACAAGTGCTTCATGATTCCAGTTTACAAGTCTTAATTATACTTTCAACAACGCGAATACAGCCTAAAATTGAACCATATAACAGCTTCGAATGCAGCCGCGGCATTCGTTTCCGCGAGCGACGACGCGTCGGCGGGTCTACTACGGTGGCGGCGCCCGGCGGCTAAAAGCCGCACTAACGCCGACGGTCGGTTCCCATTGCGCTCCGCTCCTTCGCCCAGGCACAGAAAAATAGAGGAGGCGCTGGTAGAGGGCATTTGCGGTGCTGAAGTTTGTTTTACCAGAACAGTGGTCTCGCATATCACTCGATGGCGTGCTGCTTCTGAGATCGTGGTCAGTCCCTTGACGCAAAGCATTGAGCCTGCTCAGAGAATTTGTAATTCAATTATGAGAAAATGAAATGCTACGTTTTTATTGTTACTTTAATTAAAGATTTCTGTATACAAATGAAAACCATTACGAACCGTTACGGAACTTTTTTTTGTTCGGGCACAGAAATGGAACGAAACTTTTTTTCGGTAGAACGAAACTAAAACCAAAATGAAAAACATTTCATTCTGACACCCTGATTGCAGGCACTGGACACCGTCCAGCTAGACCAGGTGGTGAGCGAGCTGAATGCAGAGCGGGAGAAGCGCAAGCGCTCCGAGATCGATGCCGAGTTGATGCGCCAGAAGTACAAGTTGCTGCTGAATGACTACGAGAAGGTCAAGTCTGAGTACGCCAACGTCAAGCGAATGAGGTGCGCCTCGGGACAACAGCGTTTCCAAAGTGCTGTTGTTTTTGCTGGAGTCAATGGCTAAAGACAGTAAAATTTTGCTTTTGTAAACTTGTTATGAGTGAGCAGTGTCTGCCACTAAAGCAGTCTCAGCAAGGCTGCAGGGCTGGTAATGGCATAGTTTTCTAGTTAGCAGCCTTCAGACAGCACCTAAGCAAATACGCATGCACCTGGTGGTTGTCACTATAATATACCTAGGTACATCGCCTCCAAGATGTTTAAACTACTCCTTATCTCTGAGGTAATGCCGAGGAGTGACATGTTCAAGATTGTGCCCTCGACATGTGCCATCTCTGATGAGTGGTAGTGTTTTTGGGACACTAAAGGGGACCCTCATAAGGTGCATTAAGTTCAATTTAGATAGGCATATTTCCCTCCTGGAAGTCATCAGAGGTCAGTCTTGCCACTTAAGCTAACCTGCTTGTATTTTATCCACTTGCATTAAACCTCTCCACAATGAGCGTTAGTGTAACTTTTGAAACAATCCTTTAGCAGTCTAAGTTGTAGCTTTACATTTTAGCCCTCCTGTAAGAGCTACGCTCCTGGAACTACTCGCAGGCTCGACTCTTCCATGACAAGTCACGGCGACTTCAGTGCTGGGAGCAGTTCTTCACAACGGTGTCCGGGCAAGTTCACGCTGGACCGTGCTATCGACCTCGGCAATAACACTTCGTGTCGAAGTTTGGCCGTTTCGGGGTTGCTGAATCTGTTGGTGGCATCACAGAGCAAGAGTGGACTCTTCAGTGGATACGGCCTCCGCAAGGTGTGTGGATGTGCTGTTGCATGAGGAATATGTGCAACCAGCAGGTTGGCATAATGGCTATGGTGTTGCACCACTAAGCACATGAGTGCGGGTTTGATTCCCGGCCGTGGCATCAAAACTAGTTAATGTAAATATGGGGGACGTATGGGAAACAGAAAGGATTGATTGAAGTACAGCCTGTATTGATGAGCCACAATTACTGAATCCAAGCCATTTAGTCAAACGGCTTCTCAGGCAGAAGTTACAGTATCCTTCATGCATTTGGGCAGTACTCCCAGGTATTTGTCCCAAGATGTGGAATCTGACTTTACACACTCCATGCCTGCCGTAATAATTCAGTGATTATCTCATTCTGCTGATAAGCATGAGGTGAGAGTTTGTGTCCCTGCCATGGTGGCCATATGTGAACGAACGCGGAATGCAAAAACATGCATCTTAGATTTAGGTAAACTTTGAAGAACCTCGCCTAGTCGAATTGAATCCACAGCCCCAACACTACGGCGTCTCTTACAGCTAGTGTGTTGCTTTAAGATGTTAAACCTCACAATTTTTTTTGTTTGACCTAACCCAATTCAATTTGTCACTGTTTCGTTTCATTTGAAATTACCGCTCTTTCTGTATCCTCTTTTGCTAGGTTTCGCTCTTTGACCTAAAGTCATCAGAGTACATCTTGATCCACAAGGGTGAAATCAAGGACATCGCATTCCACCAGCGAGACGCACTCGTGCTCTCGGCCTCCAATGACAAGACTGTCAAGCTCACTGCCACATTAAGCAACAGCGTTGTCCAGACGTAAGTATGAGTAACTGTTCAGCAATTCTTACTGTAGTAGCGCCAAATAAACAGAGACACAAGAAAGGCTCATGAACACGCATACATGGTGCTATGCGTGCATGTTCATGTGCCTTTCTTGTGTCCCTGTTTATTTGAGCTACAGTAGTAATCAAAAATGCCATATCAACAAGTCCGCATTGCAACTTTGGTTGTTTTCGGCAAGCTCGCTATTGGGAAACATTGACGATTCGTCTTTTTAGAACACTGTATCAAGACAAAGTGGGTTGATAGGAAGGGGGTGGTTTGAAATCGAGAGCAGTTGAACCAGGGTTGTTTCAGTCTAGAGCAAACATTTCAACAGCAGGACTTCTCTTCACTGTGTCATCTAGTAGTAGCCTGGCTTAGTATCACTTTGAGTGAGTGCACTTTACCACTATAGTTGAACCCCTTTATAAGGGGCACTGATTAACAAGCAGTTGGGTATGAGAGACACCAGTGTGCCTACATCAGCACAGTGATTGATCAGAAAATCAGAACGTTGAACCTCGCTGATAAGAGACTCCTCGTACAAGGGACAAGAACTGCTCCCCGGTGCAGGTCTCTTATGAAGGGGTTCAACTGTAGTATCATTTGTAGGCTGTCACATGGGAAGGATGAGTGACGTTCGCTGCAAATAATCATAAAACATATTTGCCAGCGAGGGGGCTTGTCAAACTCGCTCGGCAGTATCAAAATGTGTAGCCTCAACATGGCTGTTAAAAAATCCCATCTGAGCAACTGATTCGTCAGAGACGGTGAAGCTGTATGAATGAGTCCTGAGTACTACTAGGTTTTCATTCACTTCCGTTCTAAGTGACGATTCCTCAACAGCAGGGGTGTGCGAATAGTGAATTTTAGAACCGAATTATTTTGTAACTGCTGGTTGAAATACAGATGTGACTACAGTATTCAACGTGGTACTTTGCCTACAAATTTTAAATAAAACTCATATATAAATATTAAGCTATATTCATGAGTCAACATCATCATGAATGTCATGATGTAGTGGATTGATTGCGCTGTTGCTTCGGCGACACTGGAGTTTTAAGCAAAAACACCTTCATCCTGTGATCAATCTAGCAGCGATCGTCCTGTAAAACCTTGGGCTGCATGCATCTTGGTAATCCAATGATTAAAACTAGAAACGTTACTTCTCTCTGTTCCAACGCTTCGTTCTTTTGAGGTTTTTTCATCGGTGCTTATTGTTAGAAAAATACAGTCGAACCCGTTTATAACGAACTCCAAAGTGTCGCGAAAAGTGGTCGCTATATCAGTAGTTCGTTGTATATGGACTCGAATTTAAAAAAGTGCACTCAGCGGCCAAGCCTTCTTTTTTTTTTTTTTGCACTTTTATTAAAGTGTTATAACAAACCCTCCGGTGACAAGCTAAGCCTTTTCGCGTCGTGAAGCGACGCCCGCTACGTGCTAACGAGTGAATTACCCGCCTTTGCACTGAACTGACACCGTTTCACTGTAGCGCGGTACTGCCATGTGGAGCCGATCATCCCTGGCTAGTTGCGTGCAGCGCGTTGCCTACTCGGCTCGCGGAGTCACTGCCGGGCCGTTAGCTGTATGCCGTATGCGCGCGTTTGTACGTTCTTCGTGCCAGCTTCACTCCGGACCGTGCACAGGTGCGGCGAGTAGCCTGTTCGTTCAACGCGGCGAAAACAAGCATTTTGCAAGCAACGCGCACTCTACGTCTCCGCGATGCTCTCGCGGCCCTGCACGGCGATGCGCGGCGCACTTGAGTTGTCACGTAGTCAAACACGCAGTATACGCTCGCTGTCAGTGCATCGACGATTTTCGGTGCCCGCACCGCTCAACAACAGCAAGCTACTTTCGTTTCTACAAAGCGACGCGCACTTTAAAGCGGTTTCGCTCTACGCGACGGCGGCGAACTTGCGAACGGCAGCATGGCGCGCTCGTACCGCCATCAATCTGCACAGTGTACGGCGTACGCCACACGCGCAACCGAGCAAATATCTGCAGATGACTGTGATATAAGGCTGTCGGCTATAAGTCATAACTGCACGTTCATCGACGGCCGCCACCTCGCCTTCGCTCTTTTCTGATGCTTATCCGCGAAGGCAAAGCCGCTATCGCGCGGAAATCATTATCACCGATCGACCGGTCTCTGTTACCGAAAAGACGGACGAACTTTTGCGGCACATTGTGGCGTAGACGAGTTTAGGGACGCAGTGAACCTTTATGCGATGGAAAGTTATCGCGGTTATCACTTCTTGCATTTATGCCTTTTTGCGTTCCAAGGCATTGTTTGGTTCATCGTAGGTGGTCGTAGCTACAGAGAACGGCGTCAGGAAAGGTCACCGTGCGAAAGCTGACCGCAAGGCTTCATGCTGCCTCTTTTTTTTTTTCCTCACTGCCATTCTGCCACCGAAGAAAAAGGCTGGAAAGTGAGCGACCTCGCTCGTAGCGTCCGAAATCTGCATGCAGTGCTCGCCGATCAGGGATATCTTAGTCGCGAGCGCGCGCCCCCTCTCGCGCTTTAGAAGGCCTGTTTTAACTTTTTTTCGCTTCGTATGCGCCATATTTTTACCGCGACCATGTCTGAAGTGTTCGTTGTAAAAGTAGGTGGCTTTGAAAAATGTTCGCTATATATGTGGACGCAGCTTCAATGGTTAGCATTGGAAAATCGTAAGTGCACCCAAATATGGTCGTTATAACCGATAGATCGTTATAAGTGGGTTCGACTGTATTCGAAAAGTATTCGGTTCTTTCTCATATGCCCTATTCGATTCCAGTACCGCATCAAATAGAACGCTGTTAGATTCGGTATTTGAAATGTTCGAATATTCGCGCACCCCTACTCTACAGTGGACATACTTTTACAAGGCTCCCATGCAAGCGGCAGTGGTGATCATGCCACCGGTTTGCACTGCTGTGGAATTACAAGCTCCTAGCCAACCTTTAACATGTAGCCAATGTAGTATGAAGTGAGAAACAACTAAAAAATGACACACTCGGGATGGGGACGTGGTGGCACTCCGTGGCAAGAAGCGCATCTAGTCCAAACGCCGCTCTTTGTTTATATTGGCTATGGGTCAATACCGTGCTGTCTGTTGTTCGACGTCAAACAGCAGGTGCTGGCAGCTCCAAAGAGAGTGAGCACAGGCCTCCGTAGGAAAAGAGGGTGCCTGAGAAAATGGCAACTTTGTGCTCCGCTTCTAAACTCTCCTTGCTGTGCACGACTGCAAGATTTGGCTTAACGGTTCACAGCAGTGTCTGCTATCCGCAGGACGTGTTTTCTGACCATGCCCGAGGGGTGGTTTATGACCTCCTTCACAAAGTGAATGTGCTCCACAGAGACGAAGGCTTTAGTCTAGAGAACTCTGCCTTTCCGCGCATTGTCTCATGGCGAAAATTTGTAATTGCGCAAAATAAGATATATCAAAGTCATGTCATGGGCATACCGACAACTCTGTCTCACAGTTACCACCAGCCCGTGGAAGCCTGGAGCTGTGCGTGGGACAAGGACGACAGCAACTGCTTCTATGCGGGCCTCCGCAACGGCTCGGTGTTGAAGTACGACATGCGCGTGACGTCTGAGCCCGTCTGTAAGCTGCCTTCGACCAACCGATACGAGCCTGTGGTGGCCATGCAACACATTCCCAAGGGGCCGTCCTGTGCCGAAGACAGGTGACGTAGCTTTCTCGTTTGTTACACATGCTATTGGTATCCTTTAGCCTGTAGCCAGCTTCTTCACAGTTGCGAAGTAGAGCTGTTCGTAGAAGTTCTTTTGATGCAACAGAATTATGAAGATTTTGTGAAGCTACATCTTGGTTTAGTGCAAGAGATACAACTGCAAGCAGGAGTTTATAGACCAGACATCTTGCAGGATATATATTATGTTTCTTTCATTCTAGACAGGCAGCCTGTCTAGAATGGCGTGTGCCACTTGAGCGATAACAGTACGTGTAAGATTGAATGTCAAGTTGATTAAGTAAGCTTTTGGAGAAGAGTAAGAATACACATTATTGGTTTCGTCTTACCCTCCTGAAACCCATTGTACGTACTACACTTATTGCACGTAGGCTTCAATTGCTCTCAAGGTTTGTTTGAAACAGTTGCAGCTGATATTCATCTTAAGGGCCATGACACCCAATTTTCGATCATAATCTGTGTTATGTGGATTAATCCTTGTGCATTCACAAATAAGCTGGCGAAATTTTGGCGCATTTGGTCGAGCCCTTAATTTATAATCGAATATTTTTATAAACATGCGAGCGGCCCGAGAGTCAGGTAACACTGGTGCACTCGCGAGCCGTGACGTAACAAGCACCTAGCTGTGCAAGCATCTGCATTGCGGCGAACGATATTGTTCCGTGGTCAGCTGCACGTGATATCGAGATATTTGAGCTTTCTTCAGCTTGGCACTGAAATTGAAGGATTTGCAGCGGCTGGATACTTTGGTAGAAGTCGACGGCTCCGTTCCGTGCTGCACGTGGCGGCACACGCGCCACAGCAAAATGGCGGTCGCCAGCGGTGGGCGGGGTTTACAGCCGGCGACTTCTAGGGCTTCTTTTGTACTGAAATATTCTTTTACGGTCCACTTTTGAAATCTGTATAGGCATAATAGACCATCTATTTCTAGTTTTCGCTGAAAACCACAAATCTTTGGGTGACCATGTCATGGCCCCTTTAAACACAAAGCGAGGTGCCTGCAGAGAAATGTATGGAAGGGGTTAAATTATACATATATCCTTGCTTCCAGCTTTCAAATAATATTTGACTGCTAGTATATGAATATCCATTCATTTCTTCCAACAGGTGCCCGTCAGGCCTACTTGTCTCCCAGTTTCAGATGTGCTCCTTCTTCGAAAAGCAGGCTGACACAGACTTTAAGGTGCACCCTCTCCACACGGAAGGTGAGTACTACAAGGATGCGTTCATGCTCGTGTCATATTTTTGTACAAGTTCCACATTTCTGACTCTAAGAGCCACAAGGATTGTTTTGCATGGGACATGCCATTAGAGGCTCGTTGCAATCAAATTTTAGACCGCGGAAGAAGCTTAGTTTCACATGGTTGACATGTTAAATCTGCAGATTTTTGCATTTGAAATAGGGGTGGGCGAGTCATACAAAGCTTGCAAAAATTTTAGTGTTTTCAGATATCACCTGGGTTTGTCTCGAATATGGCTGCTGATTGGCAGCCCAGCTCATCTCACAGTTTGCAGTGGTTAAGGCAGTTTGTGGTTGATTGTTGCCATTATGCTGGCCTGTCACCTGACTTAACATCTGGTTGTGGCCAGATTTTAAGCCACAAAAGGTCCTGCAGGTCTATGCGCACAACAGGCTTATTTACTGCCGCAGTAGCCAGGCTGTCATTGTGAACCTCATTGCGATGCACCCAGTGTTGACCTCACACACTGTAATGTTGCTTCTGTGACATTAGAAATACTAGAAAGCAACACCATAATTGACTCCTTCATGGCACCAATGTCACACAGTATTTCATTTAGTACTGTCTAGGGAAAGGAGTTCAATCTTCAGTGGTGGTGTTGTGTGTCTTCTTTGTGTCATAGCCCGACTGCAAGGAATTGACTTCAGTTAAATTAACTATATTACTGAGTATGTAGTACGTACCACCGAGGCAACGTTGGCAAAACCACTGGGCTGGTAATGACATGGTGTGACTCAGTGACCAGCTTGGGATGACACGGAATTCTGATGACGTGATATAGTACATTGGCAACTCAATGATGATCATTACTGCCTTTTGCTGTGTTTGTTAGTTTAAGGAATTGAATGGATAAAACACTCTGTTCCTGAACTACTGTTACAGTGAAAGGGTAGAATAAAATTAGACTTGCAGTCACCTGAAAGCAGCTTTTGCAGTGTTTCCAGGTTTTGGTGACATTACATTGTAAGACGTCGACCAGGCAGCAAGTTGAACTTTGTAATGGATGTGATGCATATTCCTGGTGTTGAGATCGACCTGCATCTGTTTGCAGCTTGTGTGCGGGGCATCTGCCTTTACGAATGCCCTCCATGGCACCTTTTCAATGACAAGGATGTGCTCTTTTTGATGCCGCAGAACATAACATTTCATCCCATTGGCATCAATCAGCTTTCACCCTGGTGGTAGTTGATTGCATTGGAATCCTACAGACCAGTGTGTCAATTAGTACGTCGTTAGTGGAAATGGTCGTGGAGGCAGATATTGCATTTGGCCATAGCACCATCCCCTCACAGCCACACTACATGTAATAGGTAACTTCACGAAAGGTTGCATGTCCCCCCAGTGCAGTGAATTCTTGCATCGAACCTCAACCCATGTCACTTTCACATTAACTGGGCTTACAGCACAGCCCATGGTTTTGCTAACCAGGCGATGACCATTGATCAGAGCCTTCCTTGCTAGAGGCCTGATGGGCACCATGTATTCCTGGTTAGGGATCGCATGGTGATGGTGAGATACCACAAAATCACTCCACTCTTGAAGCTTCCCCAGACTACCAACTACCCCCGAGGTTCACAAGATTGATTGATTGATTGATTGATTGATTGATCTTTGTCTCCTTCCACAGGCAACTGCATCTCTATCAGCTACGAACACAATACGCGGCACCTACTGATGAGCTGCAGACCAAGTGCTAGGACGCCCTACATGACGCACTCGGTAAGTGATCTGTTCCTCGTCTGAAATTTGATCTCCCATCTCTGAAAACTTCAGGATCTAACAATCCGAAGACAGAGTTGTTGTTGACATTCCATTTCTGCTTAATGTTCGCGCATGCATTGATTTTGCATTCAAAATATCTTTCCTTTTTTATTTGTGTCGGAGCACTCTCTGAATGCGCAGAAATTGTCTCGTAACGCATTTTAAGCCACTTGATAAATGGCTGCCTTTTTTGTTCTTTGACACAGGCTATGTTTCTTTCCCAGTATATGGAGATAAGTAAAATTAACTATTGTTTTTAACTGTGAAATCTAAATGGTTGTCTCTCCTTGTTGGACCTGGGAAATGCCCGTTCCGTGCAGATATGCAACATGCTCTTCCCAATGGCGGATGAAGGCAGCCACTGTACCTTCAACGTCGTTCACGTCTTCAACGGAGGCCCCACTCAGGTGCAACTGTCGAGATCGTGCATCTGCCTTGACCCTGACGATGCCGCTAACTTCTGGGCCGTAGCCGGTGATGAGTCATACAAACAGGTATGGACAGATACTGTGCTTGGAATGACGGTAGATGCAGGGCTCTGTGTATGACTCATAGGGAGCCGTGTTTAAGGAAAAAATGCAAATGGTAACCAGTATTCTGTCTTTAAATGACGTTTTGTTATCCATACTCCGGGAGGTAGTGTTCTCACCTGATCACTTTCAAAGACATGGTCATTTCATGTCTGCCATGTGCTTAGGTACACGGGTTGTTTTAGCGACGACTTTCCGACTACTAATCGCAGAATATAGAAAATTCATAACAGAGGTGGATAGGAGAAACTTTCCTGATGATTCACCTGAAGGCATAATGAACTGAGAATTGCTAATTAACTTTTTAAATTGTCAATCTCATGCCACTATTTGTAGCTTTCAGTGAGCTCATAAGTTGACTTTTAAGATGGTTACGAATTTCAGCTGTGAAATTAGCCCTTGTACTGTTCATTTTTTTCATACTGTTACTTTTCATTACGTGAATTTTAAGAAGTTAGTCTGTTTTTTTGTACTCTTGTTCTGCTTCTTCCGCAAGTAGAGTAGATCCGCAAGTAGAGTAGAGCCTTTGTGCAAATTTTTTTCATTTGGAATACAGGCGCAGGTAAGTTGCATTGACAGGGGGACAAAATTGCTCTGTTTGCGTAGGTTATGGTGTGGGACGCTTCGTCGGGCAAGCGCATTCACCAGCTGCCAGTGACCAACCCCGTGCTAGACGTGTGCCCCGTCACGACGCCTCTCGGCTGGGGTCTGGCCGCGCTCGCCAAGAACACCCTCTCGCTTTACTCCTGGAAGCAGGGTGCCACCTACTGAGTTTCATACGTTGGAGAGCGGCGTCAAGCTCTGACCGAGCATCGTCAGAGTGCGACTCATCTTATAGCGACGAACAAGTCTTTTCAACTGTTGTGCCCCCATCATCATGTCTGTACATAGAGAAGGGGACTTCAAAATTGTGCTCTCAGGGTTGCGTGAGAAGAGACTTGGGGTTACGTGTCGTAATCTTATCCCTCGTACAGCGTGACTGTTTGGCTCACAGGTTCTCGCCGGACGACTAGTCCTCGCTAGCGCGGCGAACTTGACTCGCTGTGCAAGAGCATGGACTACAGTGTGAATCATGTCGTGCGCTGCACTTACGGTAACGTGTGATAAAGGCATCCTGGGCTGGCGTTTTAGATTCCGTTGGCGAGGCAAACACTGTCGAGTGTTTTAATTTCATCGTCACAGCTGCCCCCCAAGCCTTATATTGCCATGCTCTGGACCAGACCTGGTGGCGTGCAGCAAGCAAATTGACGGATAAACGTCCGTGGACAGGCGCCGTTGTCCTAAGTTACCTGTGCTAATGAGGCATTGGCTTGCCTTTCAGTACATTAGCATGTGTCATATTTATTTCGGGGCACCGCGACTTTATCAACTGGATACCATTGTTGTTTGCACATACATGTGCTTTAGATTCCCTCGAAATCTTCGGTGAAGAGCTGTTGTTGACGTGAGGTTTTTACGTAGCTGTTAGATGTGGTGACACAGCTGTTAGATTCGGGCAGTACAGTACTACCTGGGAGCATGGTGGACGGTGCCTGCGTCTCACCGGTCATATTTCTCCTGACAGTGAATCCTGGCCACATAGGTGTTATCGAAATTTACACATGCATAATCAGCAAATGCAGGTCTCGCATTTCGTTTAAAGCACGACTGTTTGCATATCACAGGAATTTATTTTTGTGTTCAAAATAAGTGAACGTTTCGTACGTTTCAAAGCTATGTGACCGGGTTCATACAAATCATCTTAGGCCATGTCACATTGAGTCTAAAGCACCTAGGCCTGTTGTGTGGGCTGAGAAATTGTCTTGTACAGGTTGTTTGTATATTAACTCTTCAATATATTATACATCGCTGCCTTATGTACTTGGAAACATCCCAGAGCTGTTACTTGTGCCAAAATATGAACAAGGAAGTTGTTAGGGGAAGCTGCAACGGGCTGAGTGACATTGCAAGTTTAAATGCGAACTCGCCGCCAATTTGCACGCTCTTGTTGTAAATGTGGACGGCTTTGTAGAAAGCACCTCGCACTAATCACCACACCTGCTACTCAACAGCTGCGATTTCTTCCTAGGAGTGTACTTAAAAATGGCTGTTGACAATCGGAAACCCTTTTTTTTTACACAGCTTCTAGGGTTTTCTTGCCTGATTGGAAAGTAGAGACGTCCCTTTGGAATATAAATTTTTAGCGAAGCTGAATGTATGTGGGTGCCACAGTTGCCCACAGTTCGTGCTGTATTGCTCTTGAGCAATTTCTGTGTCCTCGCAGGAAACACAGCTGATTATCATTCTCTTCTTGAGGGTTTAGAGTAATTTTATTTTACCACTTCCAATTTAAGATGTACGGATGACATCAGCTGAAGCTAGTGAATGTGAGTGTTGAGCAGTTCGGGTGTAACTGCATGTTTCCATGAATGTTGTTTGTGCTCAACATTTTCTCTGCTTTTTTCCATTCTCTTCAATGTGGAAGTTGATCAGCTTATTTCAGTGGTGGGAAGCGTGTCGGACGATGGTTGTATTTTCCAGGTGAAGCCAGATATCGTGGGAATGGATTCCAGTGTGCTGTGTCGCGAAGTTGTAATGTGTTGGAGTGGATCTCTTCAGTGTTGTGTTTATTTCTTCATTTATTCTTATGCTTGTCTGTTCCATCTTTAATCTTTTGCTCTGGAATTCGCTGTGCAGTGCAACTAACCAAAGTAGCACTACTCCCGTCCTAGATTCAGGGGGGGGAGGTGGCTTTGGGTGATGCAACTTCCGATTTGTTCTCGTAGTTGTCTGCGTTCTGAGTGAGGTTTTAAAATATATGTACATAATATATGAAGTGCGTGTCACCTCACCTGTGTTCGTGGTCTCGGGGGAACAAAACACGATGGTGCTTCAGCAGAGCGTTTAATAATCGCACATTTAAAACGAGTGTTTGGAGGCGTTGATGTTTTGTGTACATATGCGTACAGTAGTTTGCACGCACCGTGGTGTCAATCAATAAATGCTTTGTGCGTGAGTTCTTATAAAGTGTTGTGTCATGTGATTTCCAAACAGTGACGTTTACTACGATAACACTCGCTAAGTACATGTGAGCGTTTTTGGCAACCATTTAGTAGCACTCAAAAAATGTTATTTCCTTCCTTTGTGTGGTATACGATGGCACTACATCCAGATGTGGGCATAAGAGTAGGGAACTTTACACCTTGGTCCCCTTGCATTCATTTCTGCAAGCTTTACATTCGCTTATGATAGATCCCTATCGTAATTAGCTTACTTAGTAACTAGTTCAACTAGTTACTAATTACTAGTTACAATTAGTTCAACTTTCATTCGTTCTGAGCTTGTGAGGTCTCTGCGCTGTCTTGTGAATACTTGCACATCGGTCAAGCTCCCACTGTAGCAGCAAATATGTATGATGAGAGATTTTGTCGAGGAAACTCTAATTTGCACGTTACCGGCATACAAATGGGTGAGGCTAGCACAGCTAAACTTAATGCAAGTTCTATAACTGAGGTGACTACTATCTTGAAAGGTTGAATATTACTGTGCTTATTCAATTTTTATGCGTGCTTTTCAGAAAAGGTTTGCTGAAAGATGACACACACGTTGCATTAGAGTAAGAAACCAAAACTATCGTAGTAAAAAAACCTACTCTTGTCTGTACTCAAGTTTGTGCAATGCAATGCAAGCTGCTGCTTGACTTGGCAACACAGTGCTACACAGGCTCAAGTGAGAGCTTTGACAGGTTTACTGATTGCGTCACTCTTGTTTTAATTGCAACTGTTCGCTTGCAGGTTGCTTGTTGACCTGAAATAATGTTCATGAGGTAAAGAAGGATTCAAGCTGCTGTTATTGACCATTGAATAACCATGAACAAAACATTTTATTTCGGCTTTTCTACTGATTTGACGTTGAATCTCTACAATCTTAGCAGGATGGCGCAACAGCTTCTACGCGTTGTCGACATGACAGATGGGACGCGACACATACAATGATGACATCTAAGCACAGAGGGGCCTCGTCGGAGAGGCCTCTAAATGAGTTTCACGAAAGCATGCTTCGAACGACCGATGGTTGCTTTGAGTTCTATCTACAGGACATTCTTCTAAGGTGCAAGGCACGAGTTTCATTATATATATACATGAACGACGGGCTGCTTGCTTCCTCGGCGACTGTTCATATGTGGTCTTATTTGTACTTGTGCCAATTAATCCTTTTCTTTCTAGTTCACTTGCATGCTGTGGATAACGTTGTTGGTACTACACGAGGCCAACACGCATGGCCCCCTCGTAGTGGAATTTGCGAGCGCGCGACTTTCGATGCTCCCTTGTCGGAAGTGCCCCCTCTGTGGTGGTTTGTTGGAAGTGCAGCATCTTGGCAGCCGTCGGGTTTTGCAGCTGATGGCCACTGTTGGATGAAAATATCGGATTAATAGCAGCAAGTTAGTTCCGCATGTAAACTGGTTTACGTTGGCGTAAGCAGATACATACGCAGCTGTCTCCACCTACATAAATTGAAGCTTGTAGACGACGTTATGGCATGTTCTGTTACGTTGGGAACTATGAATTCTTGCACGCTGTACAGAAATGGCCATTAGGAGCCTTTCTGTATGCGTTGTTTACAGGATATTCATGGGGATGCATATTCATTTGTTGTCAGAGTATCAGTGAACAGCTAGAAGCCTTAGTAATGGCACACTTGTATTCACAAAGGGAAAAGAAGCATGAAACGTGAACAAACTTCAGTATGAAATGGCCTAAAAAGTATTTTATGTAAAAACAAAATAGTACAAATCATGTTGTGACGTACCATATGGCACTCAACTACTAACAGTGGATTACATGATCGTAACATCACATTCCACAACTTGCCTGCACTACACGGGGGAGAATGTTTTGAGCCATGCAAGCGCAGGACAAATTGCATTGCTAAATAACATGGCTTGGCAGTACTACGGCAAGAACACACTTGGCATGCCTATATGTATTTGACTTTAAAGAGTGGCCGTAAGCGAGAGCAAAAATGGTGGTCTTTTGCTTGTTAGGCGTCATTTATTGATGACAAAAACAATTGAAATCTTGTTGAGCTCAGCTCAAAGGCATGCAAGAGACTTGATCAGATGAGCAGCTTGTAGCGCAAAGTACGTGCACGTTTTTGCTCACCACGACAACTTATGAAGATAGCTTGCTACAATCACTGCCATTGTCTGGCCGCCCCTGTGCATTCAACACCAACGCACTAAGTATGACAAACACCGAAGGCCTTGCACAGGAGTAATGAGCCAAAGTAATGCTCTTACCCAAGAGCTAAGGAGATGTGGTTGTCTCTTATTCATTTATTTGTGGACCTATTAGAGGAATGCACAGGCTTGGTTGCCAATTGGCATATTTCTGGGAAGGGCCTTGGTTATGATGTTGAGGAAAGCTTGGTACAGGCTTTTAGAATTGTTGGGGTGTATGTGGCGAGAGGTGTAACAAGTCTAAAGGTCAATAAGATCTCACCTGGTTACAAATCCGGGTGGTCCATTTACATCTGCAAAAGAGATACAAGACAATCTGTTGTGAGCCGGAGCAATGACCAAAGAAGGGGTGAATGTTTGAGATACTGGTCGAGCTACAAGTAAGGCGGGCTTTTTGGGTTGGTTGGTTTTTGCTTACGGATAGGTCTGGCAGCAAAGAACAAAGGGCATTTACGCTTAATATGGAATTTATACTGGGATGTCGCAAGTGGTATGTTGGCCACGTTCTTTCAGTGCAGCATGTGTCCTGTTAGTGCACACATCACGGACACCTTTCTCCGTCCCTTGCTTTATGGCGCTCTTCTCGCAAACACCAACATGGTTAAACAGGCAGAAAGCATTGGCATGACCTTGCACTCTTAATGGGGTTTATCAGTAAGGATTCGTTCTGTTGTGGAAGGCAGCGACACATTTCACTGCTAGAGAGTGAAATGAGAGTGTGCGCACCAAATGGCCTTACAAGACTGCGGTTAGGTCTTTGACATAGATATAACTTAAACTAAAAGTTACTTGCAGTGTCTGGTGTGCTGCCTGATAGCCCTTTTACATTTGCAGAGCTGAATTCTATTAAAAGAAAGCGGTGCTCTCATTTCGCTGATTAGCAAAGTAGAGAACCACAGGCACATAAGGTTGTTGCATGTAGACATATGTATGCACTCTAAAAACATCCAAGTATCAATAAAAAGTAAATCGATACCAAAGAGGTAGGCATTGAGGTGAGGTTACCGGGGGCAGTATACAAACCAATACAGAAACTAGCAGTACAGTACAGGGAAGAGAATAAGCACAGCCAGTTCATAATTATACAGGGTACAGTAAGTAAATGGTATTATAAACGCGTGCATGGTTCGGCAACTGTTTCAGTATTAGGTTGGTGGATGTAGAGTGGATGTGGGACTGTGTTGCAATCAGTATGGGGGCGGCGGGGCTGCATGGCAAGTTTGATGGTTATCTTGCACCATATGTAGTCTTTCTGCCTTGTATTCGAAAGGAAATTTTTCCTGTCTCAGAGTAAGGCTATGTCTTTCACTGGAACGATGGAAATATTATGCAGGGCATTCAATTTTAAATGTGAGATGCAAGTATTATGTAAATACCAGTCAAATTTTTTTTTCAGACTTTCAGTGCTTTGAAACAGTCATATTCTTCACTTTCACTTTAGAATCAGTGATCATTCTTGTTCTTGCATCAGTCTGGTTTCTTTCCTTGAAGGTTGAAGAAGGGAAGGCGATACAGCTTTCAAACGATATGCGGTTAGCAATTCGTTTGTCGCTCCCACGATTTAATGCCCTAAGCATTTTGTGTCAGTGCCTGCTTTTAGTTTTTACCTCGTTTCTGCGTGTTGTCTTCATTTCTGAATTTTTCTTTCAGATTGCGGGTATTTCTCAGCCTTAGTTTTTCATGATGAAACAAAGCACTCTGGCACATGCAATGAAATCATTCTGATATTATAAAGGCTATAATTATCACAGGAAAATTGAAACAGCATCTCAAGGTCCCTTGAACGTTTTTACATCAGCATGTGAGTACATACTCAAATACAGAGGCATTCCTCCCAACAACAATTATCTTTCAGTCATCTGGCAGCATTCTCGTGTAGCACAGGAGTTGATGGTTTTTTGTGCTAGGCTTACATGGAGTCATGTTGTTTATTGTGCAAATATTCTTTGAGGATGATTTCTATTCATGCAAACATCAAAGATGACAATGCCATTAGAGATTTGAAGAGATGTTCAGTCTGCCACATACTGCATTACATCTTGATTATGACACTTTCAGAATTAGCAGGAACGTAAACTCGTCCCATGAATAACACCAATGAAAAGCACTTGAAGAAATGCTTACACAGGGCAAGCTGTGATAATAACCATTTATAGGAGAATTTCATAGACAGGTTTGAGCCAGGTCTTGATTAAACATGCCCCCTTCTGAAATGCTCAATTAGTTGGCAGTTTCTTCAACAGCGCGTTATGTCGATCCATCCCATTCACATCTGCGTCTTCTTTTTGTGCTTGTTTTTCAATGATGTTATGCCTGCATTATATCTCAAGTGGTTGTCAAGCATGCAGTGTTTTACATTTACAAAACTCATCTCAATAAATTGAAGCTCATGATTAAAAACAAAATAGTAGTAGTTGCCACACACCATAACATTATCAGTCACACAGAATGTCGCATCGCAGGTCATGACCGAGTTGCAACATCATATTAGCTAATTAGGAGGATACAAATCGGAGCTCAAATTGAATGTAAGCTGGGTATTCATGGGTGGTTAACTGAGCTCATGTACCATACACTTAACAACTGGGTGTTTATGAAAAGCTTGAACATGCATGTATGATGGAACCACAATTTGAGCTAAGCTCACAATTCTTATTAACGGTTGTGTAGTCACATTGTTTAGTTGAATTATGCACTTGTTCAGTGCAGTCCGGCCAAGTTATGGGCATCATAAAGGAGGAACATGATTGGGGAGCTAGTACCGTGCACATAGTGCACCAGTGTACTGCAACCCGGCTTTGTTACAAGTGTCGCAGAGGAAGACATCATGGGCGGTGGGCATAACTGCCTGTGGATTGGAATAAGCCTGGGAAAATGGCACAGTGGGAGCAGATTTCGTTATATAGTAGTGTAAGAGACGACGTAGGAAACATGAGGGCAGTAGTTCCTTGAGTCTTGTGCGAGGAGGGACCGGTGCTTGCACAGCTCGCATGTAACGCTATACTCACATGATTTCAAACTGGTGACCTCACTTTGAATATCCCACCCGGTGCATGGTCAACCAGCTCTACATTGTGCGACTTCTGGCTAGTCTTCAGAACTGTCCTGTTATGGCACCAACAATGTCATCATTATACAACACTGTGAGAACTTACAAATGTGTACTATCGGTGTCAAGTGAAACCCGAACAGCGGCAAGCATTCGCATTGGTATAGTGCGTGCCCTCTAGTCATCACCACTGACAGGCGCGCGCATCCGGTTTGGCATAAAGTCACTGTAGTTCGGCAGCAATGCGCATATATGCGCGTCTGCCCATGGTGATAACTGGACGGTGCGCTCTATACCATCGTGAAGGCTTGCAGCTGTTTGGGTTTCATTTGACGCCCATAGTATATCTTTTATCCACTGATCAGGTGTTCTTTTTTTTTTTCCAAGCACAAAGATACATTTGACTACACAAACAAATGCCCTGTATTTCTGTGCTGATTGCTCTTAGCCCCTTTGAGAGAGAGACAGAAAGGATTTGATCATTTCTTAATTACAAGTCAAAGGACTTATGTTTTTATTGACTTGCGTACTTATTCAGCTTGTCTCAGAAAGCTTAATGAACACTAGAAGAAGTGTCGGGCCATACTTCTAGGCTGCAGTTCTGAAAATATCTCATTAAGCAGATGTTTGGTGAGCAAGACAGCAAAAAAAAAAAGTGGTAAAGCCGTCATAATATTTCTTAGATGC
This sequence comes from Rhipicephalus sanguineus, assembly GCF_013339695.2. NCBI lineage: Eukaryota > Metazoa > Arthropoda > Arachnida > Ixodida > Ixodidae > Rhipicephalus > Rhipicephalus sanguineus. The sequence goes on along the minus strand of NC_051184.2, from coordinate 45,666,584 downwards.
CCACATTTGACATGAACAGGTTGTGGTTAGGGCAGATCGAGGCTACATAATTTCAAATTAAAATGAATAGGTTATGCATCATGATATAAATACCCAACTCTGCGCAGGATATCAAGGTTGCTAAGTCGCCACCTCGATAGGAATTATTGAGGCATATATCTTCAGAGCACTTGGTTGCAGTGCGAACTCGACCACACACGCAGCGCTTCTTCGTGCCTTATTTTTTTTGCCTTGGTATCGAGTTTGCGCTGCAACCAAGTGCTCTAATTATCTACCAACAAGCCTATTTTGCGAGCCTCGTTGACTGTATATATCTTCAAATTAATGTGATTTTCTGTGGACGAGTCATTCTCTGGTATCTTCACTGGAAGTTGCTGCTTTGACATTTAAATGGACACGTAAGGCTGTAGTGTATACCTAACCATGAGTGGAAGCTGCGTAAGCAACAAAGGTGTCAGTTTCGGCGAGAAGGTGAAGCACTCATTGCGATGGCAATTAATGCATCAAAGAGTCACACAAAAAGAAGGTTTGCAGTTTTGTCTGGCTTATAGATATATCGAACTAAACATTCACTAACTGATTTAAGAACATGATGTCATATGCGCACAGGTAAAGCCGAACGCATCTCGTTCGATGGCCGTGAACGCTGGCTCTCAAAACGCTGGCGTGATGAGCAGCGCGATGAAGTGAACCATCCAGGGTCGTAACTAAGGGGGAGTTGAGGGGGTTCTGACACCCCCCGACATTTTTTCATTCTTTAACTTTTCGGCTGATAGTCAAATATTTGCATGCCTTCACAGCAACCACGAGTTGTCAAAGTTAGCCGTTCTGCACAAAAACACCCTCCGAAAAAAATTCCTGGGTACGGCCCTGGAACCATCGGACCTCGAACTTCCTCGAGATAACACGACCTCCAGTACATAGGCGTGCGCACGAGGGGGGGGGGGGGGGCAAAATTTGCCCCGTACATTGACCCTTCTAGTCACCTAAGAGAGGGGGGGGGGCGCAATATCTGCCCCATACATTGACTTAGTAGGGTGGGGGGCGCTGCGATGAACCCTCGCCCCCCCCCCCCCCCTCCCTGATGGGGAACCGTGCGCACGCCTATGCTCCAGTATATACGGCGCGCGGAGGGTGCAGACAACGCAACCAGCTATCTCAATTCGATCGGTCACACAAACCGCCGCTGATCGCTCGCGAGATAGGGCGCGCGCCGCCTTTTAAGGGGTATTCAGACGGGGGAGAAATGCTCGGGGGGTAAAGGCGGAGCCTAGTGACGTCAACTCGCGAGAAGTCTCCACAAATGCCCCCCACTCACACGGACGGGGCGAACGGAGGGGGAGACCAGTGTTACCAGACTACTCCTGTGGCTTGTACCGCCCGTTTCACCAGCTGCTGACGACGATGACCCCAGCTACAGATGACCCCAACTGCAGACTGGACACCCACTGCCGCTCTCTGCAGGAGCAAGTGCAACAATGTGGCCAAACAAGAGCCCGAAATTCCGCCACATCCCCCACCGCCGGGGGATCGTTTGTCCTTTCGGGGAAAACGTCCCCGTCTCCTCCGAGGAGGCGCGGGGGGGTCACGCCCACTCGCTAATCCGTGACGTCGCGGTCACGTGATCCGCAATCCCCCCGCCTCCCCCGAGCATTTCTCCCCCGTCTGAATACCCCTTAAAGTCCTTAGCCGCTCCCAGAGAAGACGCACGCATCGTTTGCATCCCCACTACCGCGCACACTTGCCTCTCCTCCCACTACGGCGCACCAACCTCCAATCAACCCTTTCTCTTCTGAGCGCGCGCTCATCTCGATCCGTTTTAAAGGCGCCTCATTTCGATTCCGTCTCGCCTTATGACTGACGATCCGCAGCACGCTTTCAATTTGGTCTCGCATCGCACTGTGCCGGGATCGCGATGCGATCTATAATATCAGCTAGACTTTTAAATGCTGGCCATCACGGTAACGGTGACGGCAACCGCTCGCTTGAAGTGTATCTGAGGGCGCTTCAATTAACCACTCGCTTGAAGTGCAGTTAAATAGGCTTTCCTCATCAATGAGCGCACTTTCGTCGAAGGCGCTCAACGATTACGAGATGTGCGCCAGACGCATCTCTTTTTCGGGGTGGGGGCGGGGGGCACTTGCTCCTTGACTATTTGAGAAAAACGCCTACTTTTATTATTTATTTTCGATAAAACGCCATGTGTCATAAAAATTTCGGGAGGAGGGGGCCTTGCCCCCCTCCCCCCCTGGCTACGGGCCTGGTGTGCGCGATAGTAAAATAGCCTTACCACTAACAAACCACAAAATAATACGGAACGCACAAGCGCTTGCCTCAAACGGCCGTAAAATATGGCGAACCAACTGTTGTGACAGGGGGCTCGCAGATTATCGCGATCAGGAGGCCGTCCACCGATCGCCGTCGCTGTTCTGTGCAAGGATTGGCGTTGGAAGCCTTATCGCCTCTCGGTTTTGCTCCAATATTTGGTTGCGCATCTCGCGCCGAGATAGCGATAACCTTCGCGGCGTTGGTGGAACGTGACGCGGCTGCGCGCACAGAATGCCGCGCATTCGTACCTTGACAGCAAGCGGCTCGCCAGAAAATGCCGTAGACGGTCGTTTCGGCATGAAGTCACAGAAAAATTGTTCAGTGCCTTTATTTCGCCACGTGTTCGCGAGGTCTGTATTATTTTGTTGTTGACCGTACCTCTGGAGTCGCCGGCTATCATCTGACTTGGGAGTGCGCGACTGGGACGCCACGTGTGTTTTCTATCAGGTAGGTGGCTCTTAAATATAGGACGCCGCGCATTTCCCTCCCGCATCGCGGTCTGGCTCCAGAGAGAGTCGGAAATAACACCGGGCCTCAGCGACGATGCACTTGAGCTCACGCTCGTAGAACGTGAGCTGTCTTGCTGGCGCCGTAAAATATTATAGCTTGGTTTACTATTCTTATGTCCGTATATATACGTGCAGCACAGGAAGCTTTATGCGGCGCTAAGGAACGTTAACGGCTTTCTTGTGCTCAGTTTTACTTCCTCTGTTTAACGTAACGTCACGTACAACTATGTGACGCTGGTCTGGAGACCTATGCGCATATCTTTCGCTATTCCTGCGAAGTCTTCGTGTAGGACCCCTTGTAATACATTATATAACGCGCATTGTCTTCGACAATGCAGCCTTAAATTGTCTCACGTTTCATTCCGTAGGTGCGTGTATGATGCCATGCCACCTAGCCCATCAATCAGTCCTTTTGTTTTCCCAGCGAGAGTGGCTGAAGCACAGGACACAACACTCAGTCCCGCGTGCTTCTTTTCTTTGCCTCGTATCCTCTGCTCTCGCTGTTCGAGATTCACGACAGTTTCATCTAACACCAGTATGTCGTCGTCTTGTGTTTCTTCACGCCTGATTATGAGGTTTTCTCAGAGTAAGTCGTGCGCAAGTCCATGCGCAAAGGTCGCGGCAATGTTCTTCCACCGCGTTCCGCTCCTTCTGCAGTTACCCGGTGTTCATCGGTGTTTTAAGCCGCGGTTTGCCCACGCCAAACACCGCGCGCACCGATTGTCAGCGGACTTTTATTTCGGAAGCCGTCCATCGTCGCGTCCCCTTTCGCGCGGGTACCACAGCTAAATATAAGCTCGCACCGATGACAGGCGCATTCGCTGAGCTCGGAAAGACCGTAGCGGAACAGTGTTACACGGAACGACGTTTGCTGGCTCACGAAGGGCGCACGTATACGCTTACGTGATACAGCGCTGGTAAGCGGCACATGCGTCTACCCGCAAAAGAGACCTTGGCAAATGTTCGTTTCTGCTGCTTGTTTTAGACGCCCGTATTTTTTGTTTGTTTGTTTGCTTCTTGACCGCCAAACGTTTCTCACGTCGACCTTTGCAAGTCCTGTTCTCTAGTGCCTTCAACCATTGGCGTGCGCGGAAGGGGGGAGGGAGGGGGGGGGGGCGCCAAGACCGTCGATACCGTTACTCAGTCGGTACGTTACACATTACGTTATATTACGTGACTGCAAGTTACCCATTACTTCTCGTAACAGGTGGTCCAACGCAGTCATAGTTACTGAGTGACCAGGTCATCGAGTAACATGGTAATTTTGTTGTTTTACGAAAAAGAAAAAAAGGACGAGCGAGTGCATTTATGGCTGTTTAAAAACCTCACCTCTGTGTAACAACGATGTTGCATTACGCGACATTCCAATTGCGAAAGCTTTGTGGAAAAAAAAAAGCTAGAGAAAGTGTGGCAATTTTAGCAGCGCAATCTTTTGTAGAAGGACACATTGTTGACACGGTTCACTCTCTTGTGAGAGTAGCACTTACTCCGCTCCTGTCTGAACTTAGCAGGGAGTTCGAAAAGGCTCTATGTTCAACTCTACTCTCTAAGAAAAAAAAAGAGTACGTGTTACTCTTTCGGTGAGTCCTGACTAGCCACGTATATGACACCCTTTAGAGAGACGCGTTAACTCTCGGTTTCCACGACTCTCTCAAGAGAGTATAATGATCTCCAAAGGGAGTTCACGACTCTCCTTAAAGGGAGTCATATACGTGGCAAGTCGGAAAATCGCTATTTTTTGTGTATGTTTTCTAAGGTTGTATATTGCGACGCAGCTTAATAAATGTAATAGCACAGCTACACTCAGGCCCGTAGCCAGGAATTTTTTTTCGGGGGGGGGGGGGGGCACTTGCTGAAATCCTTGACTATTTGAGAAAAACGCATATTTTCATTATTTATTTTCGGTAAAACACCATGTATCATAAAAATGTCAGTGGGGGGTCCCGCCCCCCCCTCCCCCTGGCTACGGACCTGGCTACACTGCATCGAACATTAGATAATCAAAGTGACATCCGGCGCAATACGCAACCCTTCCAAGCGCCAATTGTTCTGCAAGCGTACGTTCTTAATTGACAGGTACATCCGTTGACAGGTACATCCATGAGCAAAAGTATATACGGACCACGGGAGCGCGTGCCGAAATTGCGGTGTGCGCCGTCTAGTGGCGAGCCGTTAAATAATTAATATCTGGGTTTTAACGTACCAAAACCACGAGAGCATTGCTCTGGCCGCGCATTCGACAGCGCAAAAGCTCTCGACAGCACACGGCGCAGACGGCAATTTCTGTACCATCATGCGATGACGTCATCACGACGTCACAGATTGCAAAGATTTGTGACGTCGCGTGATGATCTCATCACATGATGTCGTCGTCGTTTGCTCAAATGTGGAGTGATCCCGGAGGCACTTCAAAACCCCTTGAGGTACAGAGAGCTTACAATACGTGCGATCCCGGAGGCCATGCAAAATCACGTAAGGTGCAGAAGGGTTTCGGGAGGATCAGTACAGTCGACTGAGAAGAAAAAGAAAATGATGACTTTCGCCTTCTAGTCGTCTCAGGTGAATGCCCGTGTGAATATTTAGTTGCGGTTAACCACTTTTTTTTTTTTTCAATACTTGGTTCTTGTTCCGTGAAACACCCCGTATACACACCTCCAAATTCTTGAAATTTACCCCCGTCCTGGCTATGACACTAGTGTGTGCACTGTGCAGTGTGAAGGCCGGCACCTTTCCGGCAATCAAATGCGCAGCCTCTCTTGTCTCTCTCGAATGAGCGTCACAGAGCACGCGCCGCAGCTATGTCGAGACTGGCGCGACGTCTTGGAGTCCTCGTGTTTTGATTACGGGTGTCGTGCCAAGAATCGTCTTGCCTTCGCGTTCTCTCTCGAGGACCGCGGCACTGTCGACGGAGTATTTACGCGGCGGAACCGCGGCGTTGTTTACGCCAGCTGGAGTTCAACGTCACCACGACGGCAGATTCGCATTCACAGTGCGCCGCTATACGCAGCTAGCTAGCCGGATATAAACCGCACTGTTTACCCTGGCTCCGCTTCGAAGCCCGTGCCTCGGCGCCGTCGCTGTTGGGTCGAAAGCTTACGCTTTGCGGCTGGAAAATGTACGGGCTCTTACGACGGTTCGTGGGCATTTCCTGGTTCTTCAAAGCATATACGCGCACGCGTTCAAGCCAAGAGAAAAAGTAAGCACATAATTTAAGGGTATAGATTTAGATGTGTGCGAATGGGGCATATTAAGTGTTCGAAATTATAAACAGGAGACTCCCACATGCCTCGTTTTGGCAAGTAAAACGCCAGAAATTATTTGTGCGGTGCATACACATGCTTAGCACTAAATGCGGATTTCCGCTTTGTTATAGCATTATCCCTTCTCACTTTATGGATTACTGTGCAGGTCACAAAATATTTCCTGCGGGTATAAGCTTCTAATAAGAGGCTATGTTATCGGGGTAAACGAAAATTCTTTCTCTTTTTTTTTTCATAATTCGTGTCCCGGCACCTTTCTCCCATATGGTGTGCGCTCCTTCTTAATGAACGATATTGAAAGGCTCGTTGTAGTGGGAAACGGAGTGAGTGCATTAATTAATTAATTCATCTCTTTTTCTGCAAGAATTAGGTCACACAGAGCAAGTTTACCCGCTCTGTTCACGTTTTCTTGCGCTCTTCTGAGTGAATGCTTTGTTATTCTCTAAAGCCTCATTCTTAATGTCATGTTAATTGCTTGCCGTTGTGTCAGTACACCCCTCCGGAATTCGGAAGCCCTGACCAATGTACAATGTATGTAATGTTGAAAATGACAGTTGTTTTCTCTATTTCTTCTTTTTTTTTTTTTCATCCGCGTCGTACGCTTTTATTTCCATCAGAACAGTACCAATGACAAGAATAAAAAACTCTCAGCGTCCCTTACGCATCCGCTTCAGTCGACTCAAAGGCGAAAGCCGCCTTCTTCTTTTTCTTCTTAATCGATGCATTGAACTTTCCGCGCCCCCCTCCGAAAGCTTTCTGCAACTAACGTGGTTTTGCAACGCCTCCGGGATCGGAGGCATTGCAAGCTTTCTGCACCTCGCCTGGTTCTGCAACTGCCTCCGGGATCGGCCTACCTTTGACCAAGCAGTGATGTTATGCGATTTCGTCACTATATAGGACGTCATGATGACGTCACAAAATTTGGCGATCAGTGACGTCATAATGATGTCGTACGGTGACGTCATCACGTGATTTCTCGCATCACTCATGTTGGCGCCGCCGACGTGGGACGCCGACGCGGGACACCGGTCGATTTTCGCGTTTCATGAGGCATTTAAGGCTTTCGCCTTAAAATCTAAAACTTCCTGCTGCTCCCTCCGCCTGCCTTTTTTGTACCACTTGTCTCATTCAGCACTGGGTGGCTCTTCCATGAGGCCACCTTCAAAGTATGCGCGCCGGAAGCGCCTCGGTTCATATTTTTAGTGTCCTAGAAATGGGGTGGAGGGAGACCCAGCGCCCTGCACGACAAGTGTGTGTATGAGAGAGAGGGTGTTTGCCTGGCTCATTTTCTAACTCACCGAATGCCGGGAGTCTAAATGCGGAGGGCCTGAGAATCGTCCTTCCTTGTGGCTCGCAGGTGGAGTCGTAGCATATATCAGTTTCTCCCCGTCCCGTGCCGTGTAAACTTTCGGATTACAAAACCCTGCTTTTCCTGTGACTCCTCGTCCGCGCCTTTTCGCTGTGATTACGAGAATGAAGGATCTTCATCTGTAGGAAATTCTAGATTGCGGTCAAAATTAACCTCCCGGAGTTTTTCTCACTCTCACCGCAACACGTGACCTTTCTGTACTCTTGAAAAACTCCTAATACGAGGGGAGTTTAAAGTTACTCCCACGAACAAGTGTCACCAGCTGTGCAGCAAACATACACTGTAAGCCAAACAGGCGTATCTGGGGCTTCTTTCTGTCACACATAAGTTATAACCATCTCGGTTCCTTTTGTTTCTTTTTTTATTGCTATAGCAGATATATGGACACTGTCGGCAGATTTTTTTGCCATCGCCGTCATGTCCCGTATATGCATATGTATGTGTGTATATATATATATATATATATATATATATATATATATATATATATATATATATATATATATATATATATATATATATATATATATACATAAAATTGACAAATAAAAATAATTCAGAAGAAAAATTTTTCTCATCTCGCGATCGGGTATTCGAACCTGCGACCCCTCATTCCGCAGCGCGCTGCCTTGGACAATTACGCCATGCGCCTCTCGTTATCCAGGATACTAACGGCAGAATACAAACACACGCGGCGTTGGGTCAAACGTACGGGACGGCCCACGTGGCGAAATTAAAATTATGCGAGACGCGGGGCATGCTGCATCGTTGCCAGCGCTGCGTTTGCGTCGTATCGCTGGCGACCCACACCACTTTTCGATTTTTGTGTTGTAGCGCCGCACCACACGTGGCCAGTCGGCCAGGGAAAAAGGAAAGCGCCGCGTAGCTCGTGGTGCCGCGAGCTACTGGGAAGGCTTTGGTTCTTGTAGGCTTATGTCACAGGAGGGAACGAACGAGACGGCTGAACCAGAATCAAAGTATATATCTTACACCGTGACCAGAATCGACGCCAGCAGGGAACATGGCTTTGTGCTTGAGCAGCGCGCTGAAAGTGTCGAGCTGTGACAGTCGTTAGTTCGCACTCGCCTTTTGTGTGTTCTTTTCCTGCGTCTTTTGTGCTTGAGCAGCGCGCAGAAAGTTTCGAGCTGCTTGCCGTTCTTCGTGTGACAATAAATTTTGTTGCTATCGCATTCATTGCTTCGCCCTTGAGGAGAAACTGTGACTTTTTTCTCTTTCTCGAAAACCGTGCGCTCGCTACTTCCCTATCAAGAATGCTGATGACACGCTGATATCCGCACGCCGTTCGTGACCGAGAAGTACGGGGCGCGCGGCGATTACGCAAGGAAAGCACGCGAGACATTTTTGCTGCGTGGCCGAAAGCCCCAAAGTTCAGTCCAGCCGCCGCAACCGCGTTTGCGCCGAAGCAGCACGCAAAAGCACCCAAGATTTGGTTTGTTGCAAGATTTGGTTCGTTAAACCGTATCAATGGTGGCTATTTTAACACACAAGGTACCGCGATCGCACACTTTTCGAGTACCTGTTTGGGTACCTGTTTTCGAGTACATCTCGGATCCCAGTCTACTTTCGGACAACCGCAGAGGAACTCTCTGGGTGTGCGCGGTGAACGCCGATATGTCTGTCCTCGCATTCCTCCTTCTCTCTTTCCTCCTTGCTATCTTTATTCTTTTCTCCTCTCCCCCAGTGTAGGGTAGCAAACCGGGTACAACCTGATTATCCTCCCTGCATTTCTCTCTGTCTGTTCCGGAGAACCGCCGCGACTTACGCACCCTGTAGTCCCCACTTAGTTTGTAGAGAGGAAAGAATTGGTCCAGCACCGAACATCGCAGCAACACACGTACGGAAAACGGGCGAAGCGACGGTGCACACTGCATGCGTGCACCGCCTTATTTTGCTCTCCGCGTGACCTCGGCGTTCCTGTTCGCCCCTAGCCTGTTCGTGGCCTGACAGATGGGCTTCGTGAAGCGTGGCTCTGCGAGGACGGCAGCGGATGGGTGGGAGAGGAGGATATGAGAAGGGGGGCGCAGGACGAGTGTTTATTTTGAGAACGCGGGCCCGGCGTTCTTGGGACTCCCGTAACGCGACCAGCAATAGCCCCATTTCCCAACCGCTGCTTGTTTGGGTTTGCAAAGGTTCAGCGAGCGCGCGTGTGCTGCCAAGTGTCTATTTTTTTTTTTCGTTAGCGCAGGATTGTGTGTAAGTGCCCGTTCTTTGGCGGGTTCGGCCAGGTGTTCGGCGCAGAAAGATGATCGATTCGTGATCGATGACGCCTTACTGTAAAGAGGCGAGAAGGTGGCTTGTAAAACCGTTAAGCTAGCTTGCAACAGTGCGATATAGGTAAAGTGAAACTCGTAGCCACAGCGTCGAGTATCAATTATCTCTTCTAACGAAAGAATGGGGGCTCATCAATATTCGACTGTTGTTTGTTTGATTTACGTCACAAAATGAACACGTAATGTGACGACGTAATGTGACGTGATATTACATGTGTCTGTTGTATACACGTAACAGAAACCGCACTGACCGCGAAACGGTTTACGGACACATCGGGGCATGAGTTATGATTTTGTTAAAGATCATTAAGGAGCCCGTGTAGCCATGTACGGCTCGGTGACATCTTTTTCTTGTCTTTTTTTTGTTTTCGAGTGATGACGTCATATCATTGCTCGACTTTCCTTCCAATCGGAATGCATGGACAGCCAAGTAATACTTGTTGTTGGTACATGTTTACCTGAATAAACGAAACGCACAGCCACCATTGAAGAGAGGCTAGACACTCTCTTCAGTCTCATCACCTTTCTACGGTGGTTGCGCGTCTTGTTTATTGCGGTAAGCGGAGTGAGCAGCCCAGTGGGGGTTAACACGCTGGTTATATTGGTGCTCTGTCGGTGAAAAGAATCAACGATCTAAAAGGAATAATGTTGGGACTAACTCCCATTTTCCAATGCAGATACAAGTGTAACGCATTGATGCTTCTTGTAAGACAGCTTTTAGCCCGACTTGAATGAAACTTGTTGCATGGGAGCGAGAGAGAGAGATAGAACAGATATTGATATTTTGAAAGCTTCATGTGGTAGAGCATCTAATGTGGACAAATTTAAGATTTGACTGCTTTGACAAAATTCGTATATTACGTAATGCTATTTACATAAACTAGTTGTGTATTTCGGAGCAATGATGATATGCGTTACGCTAATTTTGTCCGCTTTAAATGTATTTATATTAGGTGCAGAATTGTGATTACGTTATTTACATGCCCTAGGTTGCAGCAGTTGATGCAATATCGGTGAACGAGTTCACGTGAGTAGAAATCAGGTCTGCTGACTTTTTTTTTTCTCTCTCTCTCTCGTTGATTCTTAACTCGGAGTCATAAGGCTGGTGTACATAATAAAGGCATGTTACCAATCGGCTCACGTTAGTCGTGAATCACTTTCATGGTTAATGACAGCGGCAAAACACTGTTATCAAATAAAAAATTCGTGAACCTCATTATTGACAAGTTGGCTTCGCCTGCATGCTGTACTGCCTAACAGGCAAAGCACGCTTTACAGGCGCCGCGTGTAGCTCGAGTGCACTGTGTTAGTTGGCTGCAGTGTAGACACTCTCTCCGAAATGCGTGTACTTGAGTGCGTATTGCGCGACAAAACAAATGTTTATAGGCTTCACGGTCTACCTGTGGTTCGTACAAGTTCACCTTTACTAGAGATCGCTATTTTTAGCTCTCATAGTGGGCAGTTCGAGCTTCGCGCAGTCATGACCTCATCAACATTAAATCACGTGTAGCTCCGATTAAAACCATTCTTGCCACGCATGCGTCCTAGCAAAACTTTATTACTGCTGGCTTCACGTCACGACAGCAACGGTTCAGTGATTCCGAGCGAAAATATGTCCCCTTCGAAAAATCTTGTTTATATAAATTGAACAGTTCCGTTCTCATTTACCTGAATCGTCCTCAGTGCATGAAATTTCCTGTCAAACTCAGTCAAACCAAATGAGGAAGTTAATAAGCAAGAGATAACAAGACTTCGGTACAACTAGGCCCACGGTCCTGTCATTGACCTGATTTCACAAGAAAATATGAAGAAAAGAGGGAAAAGAAACCGAGGAAAAGAAAATGGCTAGCTGTTGCCAATAGCCTATTTCTGTCTTCGCTCACTGCCAAGGCAGCTGTCGGTGTTGTAAGCCGTTTCTATTTCGTGAACATTGAAGACGGGTGTGAGATCACATTTTGCTACGAGTACTGAGATTGATTTCAGAAGTCATATATGGACATGTAAGGAAGGCGTGCGTTTTATGGCGCTTGACGACAGATGTGAGATCTGAGAACATGAATGATACATCAAGAAAAAGCTATACAGGACAAAAATGTGAAAACATGCAAGCTTTTTTTTTGATAGAGCTGTCAGCAATAAATGTCTTCCGAAGCCGGTTACGAAATACACAAGGCAGCGTTCGTAAGCGCATTGTCAGCCCCTAAGCCGTGACGTCATGTATGCCTTACTGCTGACGTCAGGCAGACGCGTGAGTTTGTCAGGAAGTGCGAGTTGACGAAGCGGTCTTATAAAGCATGGCTGGTTGCTCCTTACTAAGAGACTGGTACGGATTTCTTACTTTTGTAATTTTTGCACCTTCACTGAACCAAACGCGCAAGTTTAGGTTTTTTTTTTTCTCGGCATTGAATATAGAGTACAACAAAGAAAATGTTTGCAGAAGATTCTGTCTTAGAATTATCTGGGGAAAAAATGTATGCGAGGTATGATTTTTCAACCCATCTGTGTTTTTTTTTTGTCTAAGGAGAAGGAGGGAGGGGGAGAGGGTACTGAAAGCATTTCAAGTCGATGCATCGAATGTTTTCTAATTAAAAGCCAGACAAAAAACCCTGACTGCGTTTGTGGCACTTTTGCCAGATGAAATTCTCGGGGGGGGGGGGGGGGGTGTTCAGTGACGGTGATAAAAGAAGTGAAAGCTGAGCATGCTGTGGTGGAATTCAGCGCCCGTATTCACAAAAAGGCCTTACGATAAAAATTTTCATAAGAGAATATTTCAACCAATCACGATGCGGGACATACCATTAGCGAAGCTGGCTGACGCACTTACGAAACAATAGTTTTGTGAATTCGTCCCCAGATTAAGAACCTCGGTTAAAATTTCAATTGTTTGAAGCGTTGGTTCTCTCACAAATATTTTATTTTTTTATATGTTCAATGTATTTCTTGCTCCACCTCGAGCTGAGTCTGCCAGATAACGAATGTTAATATGTACTGATGGGCTAGTTGGTGAGCCATGATTTTCGAATAGGCAGCGCACAAAAGGGCAACAAATACGTACACATAAAAAGACGCAAACACAAGCGCGCGCCGCCTATTCGAAAAACGAATGTTAGTACGTCATGACTTTAAGTTTAAAGCTCAAGCTGTATCCTTCAGCGAAAAAAAAAAATCGGTGTTAGCGCATTATAGCTTTGAACAAAAGGCTCGTTGTATCTTTCGTTCGGCACTTCCGTGCACGTAGAGACGCAGCAAAGCAGAAGCGATTTCCGTAGATGCTATTCATTCGCTGGTCATAGCAACTAAACCTTGTTATAGCAACTAGAACCAGCAACTAGACCGGGCTTTGTATGAGATGCAAGCGAAGCAGGGCAGTCTCGAAAGGAAAGAAGTGCTAACTTACTCTTGGTGGGAGCACGTTTTTGCTCCGTGCTACACGGAACGGCTGTACTACCCGTGAAAAACTGCTTCCTTCTGTTTACCACTACGCGGGTCCACGTTCTCGTGGGGCAAAATGGGTACGGGATGCCTAGAGGGTGGGAGGGGGACGGGTCCAGGGTCGGCTGTGACCGCGGGCGTCGCCCTGGAGACAAAGGTGGCACGGTTAGCACAGGTGTCCAAAGTTACGTGCAAGGTTGAAGCGTGGGTTTTCACGGAAACGTGAAGCTCTAGCCGGGACTGCGATGTATCATAGAGACTATTTTACGGATACTCGGCCTCTTAGCGTTGCTGTTTTGTGTCTGTCAACGCTACCGCGTCACCATCGTCATCATCATTATCAGCCTGAATTCGATACTGAATTGCCAAGTACGTTATTAATTCCGTTACTGAATTACTAATTACGTTACTAATTCGTTACTGAATACGCCCACTGCAGGGCAAAGGCCTCTCCCATGTTTATGCAGTCAACTCAGTCCGCCACGGTGGTCTAGTGTTTATGGCACTCGACTGCTGACCCGAAGGTCGCGGGATCGAATCCCGGCCGCGGCGGCTGCATTTTCGATGGAGGCGAAACTGTTTGAGGCCCGTGTACTTAGATTTAGGTGCACGTTAAAGAATCCCAGGTGGTCGAAATTTCCGGAGCCCTCCACTACGGCGTCTCTCATAATGATATCGTGGTTTTGCCGGGGACGTTAAATCCCAGATATTATTATTATTATTATTATTATTATTATTATTATTATTATTATTATTATTATTATTATTATTAACTCAGTCATGTGCTTGTTGCGACCAGGTTATCCCCGCAAACTTCTTAACCTGATCAGCCCACCTAACTCTCTGCCTCCACATGTCGTGCTTCCTGTCTCTTCGAATCCAATCTATTCAAGACCAGCGTCAACTCTTAAAGACCAGCGGTTATTCTACCTTCTCGCTATATGCCCTACCCACGCCTGCTACCACAGTACACCAATAAGCATGAAAACGGCTGTACGGACTCGGTAACTCGACCTCACGACATACAAAAGTTGGAATTCGTTCGTGTTAAAGTACCAAGATTGCGCCGCCCATGTATTTAAAACGGGAATCGGTCATTCGGGAGATTCCAAAGGCCTCGCAGCATTTTAAAGAGATGTAGCGTTTACTTATTACCGTTCACGTATTATTGTAATACTCGAAATATAGACTGCAGAAACTGGCCAGGTGTAGCGACAACTTTCGGTATTTTGTTCAGCCATAATTCCTTACTGATCGGGCTGCATCGTCGCGGTGCATTGTCGAACACACATGTGTTTTTTTTTCCTCTATATCTTTTATTTCATTTTTATCGCCTGTTGGGAGTTTTTCCTGTTTTAGGTTTGACGTACGCCAAAGTGCATTGCAATCCTCTACACCTTTGTCGCCTTGAATGACAGCCGCATTTCTAAACAAATAAAGAAATGTTCTGCCCTACATTACCCTCCTCGCCAAAAACAGACGCAATCAGGCTAACGATAGCGTTGATATCGATGGCTTCACGTCAACAGCTAAGTATTGCGTAGTCTGACATCACAATAGTTACGGATGCTCCGGCTGAACAATGTGACACGATATGGAGACGTTAGCATAGCTGCTCGAGTGCACGTCTTCGGTATTGCGCCTTTAAAAAACCCTTTTGCACCTGCAGGTATACTATAAAACGTACGATTCATCGTAAAAGAGTATTGCGGAAATTCGTAGGCGTTCGCAAGATGACGTCACGAGACGCATGACTCTTTTAAAAGTTTATAGCGGTAGTGTAAGCTCACTAGTAACCAGTACAACGGGTGACACTAGAATGTGTGTTGAGTAATAGTGGTTCGACTGCGACGTGGCTGTCGATGAAACAGTTGCGCAGGCCGCGTCCTATAATAATAGACTCCCGTCGGAACATACAACACAGCGTCTAATCTGAACGTTCACCGCAAATAATGAAAAAAAAAAGTAGACCATACTTGCTTATGGTCGCCATGGTTGGTATTACTCGCTAATTAGCTGAGTGAACCGAGCTCGTAGCTGAGCTTGGACCGCTGCGGCGTAAATTCTGCAGCAAGTGGCAGTTATTTTCTCTCTGTCTACGCATGCCCGTGCGATCGCTGGATACCGCTGCAGCCAAGGGGGAATTGAAACGAAGTTTATATTTAAGATTGCGTTGTTTACGCTCTTTGAGGAATTGAGTCTTATTTAAATACATTTATAAAACAGGTTTTTCTTTAAAGCCGTTGGTTACTTTTCACATCCTTGTGTCATGATATGGTTCCGCGCTTTTCCACTAATATTTCTTCAGCAATTGATTTGAAGAAGACGCTTGCGTAGCTCGGGTGCAAGAAAAGTGGTTTGACTTTTTAATCGAATCAACTTTATTCCTTCTGGGTTGTTAGATCTCCACGTTTAGCGTTACCTGGCGATGTTTGTGCGAAGGGAGTCATGTTTCTTGAAAGTGGCGTTGTATCCGCGCTTTTCTGTCACATAGCAAAGGAGAGAAAGTATTCCCTCCTCTGATAAGCTGCTTCACGAAGTGCAGTACCTTCTTCTACAGCTGTTCTTTGTACAGGATGACAAGGGCAGAAATATACCACGTGAAGACCAATTAAAGCATTGCTTATGCAACCATTAATTGATTGATATGTCAGGCTTGCCAGGTCGTGTCAATGCACTACTATGTAGCCACTTAGCGCAGTCTCGGAGGTTGACTGCAGATTATGTGTCGCTATTCATCTGAATCACCCTCACCCCATTTGGAGGACATAAGGACGCACTAGAGATGGATTTCACGTACCGTATTTTACGCTTAGCGCTTTGAGCTCGACGCATGCGAAAGGTCTATCCTGTTTGTGAGGTCACACGTGTCAATTTACTGGATATAGTTACATACAAAGTAACGACCGAAGCGTTTCGTAGATCGTTCTTGCTATTTTATGATTGTAGAGGTTCGAATAAGTGAGTTTAGTATGAACATGATACTTAATATTTTCTATTGAAGAGCCGGCTAACGGGGCTTGTGTGACGCGCACCGATGACGTAATTGGCGACACTAGCTCACTTGCGAGAACCAAATTAACGCTAGTTCGTCGGTAGAGCCTGTAAAAGAAGCACGACTCCGAGAACAGACTGCCGATACACACGACACAAATTCAAGGGACTATGTACTCACTCCGACGTAGAGGACCCATAAAATGAGCAGTAGCACGATCAGGATCAGGTAGTTGATGAATAAGCTCTGTCCTTCGCGGGAGTCTATCCCTGCCATGCTGCGAGTCAACACGGGGTTGTGGAAGTCACTACAGAATGTGCGCGCCGGAGTCAATCCGTTGCGGTGGATGGGGCAGACTTCGAAAGTGCGCTCCACTTAAGGCAAGCCCGCCGGAGGAGATCCCTTTCCCCTTCTCGACTCGACTCGACGCGCCGCTCGTTTCTGCGGAGCCACCGACGAGGCCTGTGTTTTGAGGGGGTTCTCTGGCGATCTGGGAATACGATTGGCCCATCGCCCGGCTTCTGACAAGCTCTCACGCTCGCCCCAACCACCGCCGCCACCTCCTTGCAGCGAGCGCTCTCATCTCGCTCGTATGATTGGTCTGTGACAGAGAAGGGGGGCTTCGCACCCTCGCCACTTGTAAAGTTGAACATTCTTTTCTTTATCTTATTTCTTTTTTTTTTCTCTCGACATTTCTGTTCTCACGGGCCTCTCATCTCAACGTCTCGCCTGTCTTCCATTTTTCAGCCTCCTTGCTTGCTTCTTATTCTTTTCTTCCCTCCTCCTTCTTTTCTTTATTCTTTCTTTTCTTCAACTATCCTCCTTCTTACCGTTATTATTTCATCTTTATCCCCAACTACGTCCCTCGGGATGCATTTCTGGTCTCCTCGAGGAAAGGAGCGGAGGTGCGCCCTTTTCGCGTTTTTGTGAGTCTTGACGCAACTTTTATTAATTTTTTTTTTAATTTGGCGCTCACGTTCTGCAGTTTCTGAGAGCGTATGAGCAGGAACCAGTCTAACGTCAGTTTCTATTTTGGACAACTGCGCTACCGTAATTTGTTACTGCAGGTGTCCGTCCGCTTCTCTCTTTGTCGTGTTTTTTTTTCTTTTTACTGCGCTTAGGAAGTGGCAGAACTGGAGATTTCTTTCTTTTTTTCATTTCTTCATTCATTTCATTTCTTCTTCGTTTTTCATTTCATTCACTGACGTTATTAGCCCTCGTCAAGCGAATAAAAACACTGAATGAAGCAGTGAAAATGGCAGGAGGGGGCGGGGGGGGGGGGGTGGCTTACTCGGTCATTGGCGTATCTTTCAAAATCTCCAGGGAAAAAAAAAGGGGGGGGGATGCTCAGGATTTGACGGTAGATTACTGCCTGCTCATCGTCGTAAAAATTGACAAAAACTGTACCTCATGGTGACCTTTCCTTTAAAGGCCCCGATGTCGTCATTACGACAAAGTTTTTGGGTTAATCAAGCGGCCTTCATCTACACCCCCCCCCCTTCTTTTTCCGCACAGCCATGAAAAACTTGTTCGCGGGAATACGGAAATATACCATTATTATTATTCATGCCTTACGGTTGTGCGCAGGTAGTGATACTTCACCAATTGCGAATTCCGCTAATAATAACAATAACAAAACGCCAGCAGAATGGTTGTTGAAAAGTAAATCCACTCGATGTTGATATCTGGATTGTTCGAAGGGCAGGTGAGATAAGAGATAATAGTGATAAGGACGCGAGAGATAAGAGATAAGGTAAGGACGTGGGATAGCGTGAGCTGAAGCAGAATGCAGGCAATAGATAGATAGATAGATAGATAGAAAGATAGATAGATAGATAGATAGATAGATAGATAGATAGATAGATAGATAGATAGATAGATAGATAGATAGATAGATAGATAGATAGATAGATAGATAGATAGATAGATAGATAGATAGATAGATAGATAGATAGATAGATAGATAGATAGATAGATAGATAGATAGGCGCCCCCCCCCTTTATGGTGAAAGATAATCCGACAAGATTTGGAGGGGGGGGGGGGCTCGTTCGGTCACGGATCAAAATTCACGATGGCAGCGGATGAGCCGCGCGTGCTTCCACTGAAATGCGTTATTGAATAGGCGTGCATTCACTGACGTTATTAGCCCTCGTCAAGCGAATAAAAACACTGAATGGAGCACTGAAAATGGCAAGAGGGCAGAGGGGGAGGGGGGGCGCTTGTTCAGTCATTGGCGGATATTTCGTATCTCCAGGAAAAGAGGAGGTGTGGGGGGGTGGGAGCGCTTGCTCGGTATTTTACGGTAGATTACGGCGTGCTCATCGTCGTAAAAAACTGACAACAATTATACCTCATGGCGACCTTTTGGCCGCAGTCTTATTTTTCAAGTTTTTTGTTACGTGTTTTTCTAATGGCTTACTCGTGTTTGTTTGCATATCGGAAACGTCTCGTGTATTGAACAACTGCCTCTGGTCTGAAGGGCTTGTCTTACGCTTGTAGGGATCCGAATGGGAATTCGTATGTGAAATACAAGTACCTAGTGGATATACCTGAGTGAAGTACAGCTCGGTGACAGGGATCGCATCGAAGAAGTTTAACTTTTCCGATGTCATCCCGACGGTGACAGGATCAGGGGATGGTGCTAAATCTTTGACATTGCTAAATACAGGTTGCGGGCTCGATACCCGGTCACGGCGGCCGCATTCACATGGGGGCGAAATGTAAAACACTATTGTCATCATCATCACCATCAGCCTGTCTACGCCCACTGCAGGGCAAAGGCCTCTCCCATGTTCCGCCAATCAACCCGGTCCTGTGCTTTCTGCTGCCACGTTATACCTACAAACTTCTTAATCTCATCTACCCACCTAATTTTCTGTCTCCCCCTCACGCGTTTGCCATCTCTTGGAATCCAGTCACCCTTAATGACCACCGGTTATCCTGCCGACGTGCTACGTGCCCGGCCCATATCCATTTCTTCTTCTTGATTTCAACTATGATGTCCTTAACCCCCGTTTGTTCCCTGACCCACTCTGCTCTCTTCCTGTCTCTTAAGGTTACACCTATCATTTTTCTTTCCATCGCTCGCTGCGTCGTTTTCAATTTAAGTTGAACCCTCTTTGTAAGTCTCCAGGTTTCTGCTCCGTAGGTAAGTACCAGTAAGATGCAGCTGTTATATACCCTTCCTCTTGAGGGAACACTATTGTACTTATACATAAACGTATGTTAAAGAACCCCAGGTGGGCAAACTTAGTCGTGGGTTCCCCGCGCACTACGTCGTGCCTCGTGATCGTATCGTTGTTTTGTTACTTAAAAACCAAGAAATCATTTTTACACGAGTTCAGTTAGTCCGGTGTCGGAGTCGATTTCCCGTTAGCGCGGTATTTTTTACAACGCGTATGCGGTCGTTGCATCGTCCCACTTAAAACCGGCGCACGTTCGGGCCAGGCGTTTTTAAAACGGTGTATATACCTCCTCGTGAATTCCATCCAACAATTTCTTCATTCTTTATCGCGCTTCCAGCGCGTTTTAACTGCGCTTTAACGCATAAACCTCGCGTATACGTGTATCTCTTTACTCCTACTTTTTCTCTACTCCCTCATATCTGAACTTCTGGCGTCGCGACGGTGCGTCTTTCAAGATGCCCGCCGCGGCGACTCGGCCCGTTCCCAAGCCGAGGTCGCAGGAGCAATATTTAGAAAGCTGCAGCCGCTCTTCAAGGGGCCACGAATGCAGCAAGTGCTTACATTCCTCGGGCTGTTTGGCCTCGTGTTTTTTTCCTTCACTGCGGCGTCGGCGTTGGTGTGCGCCTCTTTTTTACTCATTTATATTTAACTCATTCTTTACTCTTTTCAAAGGTTTCGATGGGTATCTGCTCACGTACGGCGCCTGGATAGCATCGTTCATTACAGGCTTCAAACTTTATTACGGCACCTTAAAGGCTCCCTGAGCAGGATGTTATGTCGTTCGAAGAAAAACAGCCCTGCTGCAGTCAGCCTGTACGCGTTTAAACCAAATATTTGCGTGCATACTAACGAGGTATTTATAAATGCTTCAAGTGCAGCTGGGCAATTAAGTCACATTCTTTCTCTATGAGCAAACTGAACGAAATAAATTACACCATCTCCCGCTAAAGGGGACCATGAGGCGATGCGAAGCCAGAGCACTTGCACGATCGCGTTCCGTTGGCGTTCGTTGGGCATGCTACCGACCTCGCGTCGTGGAACGCGAAGAGGGACGCTACGCGCGTCGTATCTTCCATCTAGCCTGGCCGTTAATTCTCACAGGGCGAGCGGGGAACGCGGTCGACAGGCGGGCGAGAGGGGGGCAGCGTAGGAGAGGAGGGAGAAGGGGAGGGGACGCGCATGCGCTCGAGCTCATCGCGGCGTTGCGCAGGAGATAATTTCGGCATGTCTAGCCCGCGTTTCAGAGGAAGAGTGGAAAGGGGGAGGGGAGAGGGAAAGTGGAGAGGGAGGGGGGAAGAGTGGTATGGGAGAGGGGAAGGGGAGAGGGAAAGTGGAGAGGGGAAGGGGAGAGGGTGAGTGGAGAGGAGGTGTGCGGAGAGGGTATGCGCATGCGCAGTAAGGGTGCACGGTCACGCCGCACACCACCACCACCACCACCACCACCACCGGATTGAGCTCCGCCTTAAGATACTTCGCATCTAAAAGAAGTGAATAAAGAGAAGGGGTGAGTTCGCTTAGTGTTTATACGCAAACCATTAGACTACGCGATCGACGTCGATGTGGCAAATTCCGATTGCACGTCATTGGGGTATCTTAGAAGCTTAGGCTGTTGTTGTACGTGCAGATTCTAGAAAAGATAGGATACTTTATTTTTTAGTGACCTGGTACTCAGGGAAGCATGGAAACGACGGTACAAGAATGCGGACAGTCAACACAGGACATCCTGACGCGAAGCTAATTCAAGAAGTCGATTTCCAAGCCGATCGTGTACTACCGTTCTTCAGCCAGCCTGCATTGCTTTATTTTCACGCCTGATCACACGCTGAACTGAATTCTCATTGAACAAAATGCATCATGAAGAAATATTCGCAAAAATCAAATAAAAAGAGCTGTCTTGATGGCGTACCTGCCAGTTGGTTTGAGACACCAATTATTATAACCGCCTGAAACTTTGTCCGAATATTTCGCAGCGGTATTTTCTAGATAACCGTTTCTCTTGTAGGACATCAGAAAAGTCTATCTATCTATCTATCTATCTATCTATCTATCTATCTATCTATCTATCTATCTATCTATCTATCTATCTATCTATCTATCTATCTATCTATCTATCTATCTATCTATCTATCTATCTATCTATCTATCTATCTATCTATCTATCTATCTATCCATCTATCTATCTATCTATCTATCTATCTATCTATCTATCTATCTATCTATCTATCTATCTATCTATCTATCTATCTATCTATCTATCTATCTATCTATCTATCTATCTATCTATCTATCTATCTATCTATCTATCTATCTATCTATCTATCTATCTATCTATCTATCTATCTATCTATCTATCTATCTATCTATAAGCCCGCGGGGGAGCGAGCCTTAAAAAATGCGCTTGTGGCTTTAAAGAATTTTTTTAGAAGCTACGAATATCTTATGTAAATATTTATATGTTGTGTCTTGTGAAAAGTGCTGATTGATGTAAATCAGTCCTTGTTATGTTTTCGACATGTTACGTCTTAATTCATGGTCTTGTGCGTATATTCTGTACATTTTACCTGCAAAACTGTGCGCTTTTTTTTCCCATCGTGCATCGTCGGATGTTCCAAATATTTGTGTTTACATGTGCTACGCACCTGTGGAGTTCGTTATCTATCATGAACTAATGTCCAAAGCTATGCGTTCAGGTGTCACACTGTCTGCCATATTTAGGGACTTGAAAGGCTAAACCAGCTTCAGTAAAGGGTAAGGGCCCATGCTTCACTACGTGCGGCGTCTATCATAACCTGAGTCGCGTTAGGACGTTAAGGGACTATACACGCGCTATCCGCACACCCGCTCCGCACGTGGCGGGACACCTGCCGCCCGCAAACGGAGGAGGAAAAACCGGAACGACGCCAATCGTCGCACACGGGGTACCGGTTTTTCCTCCTCAGTTTGCGGGCGGCAGGTGTCCCGCCACGTGCGGAGAGGGTGTGCGGATATCGCGTGTATAGTCCCTAAATCCATAAACCAACCAAACAACCTATTTTCAGTGAAAGCAAGACATATTATAAACCTCTGAACAAACGCTTTCCGCGTGTTTAGCGTCCGCCGTGCGCTCTAAATACGCCTTTGTTGAAGCTCACTGAACAGCCTCGTTCTGAGGCATCCACAACACGTGCCTTTCTCCCGAGCTCCGCGAGCACCATGGACAGAACAGCGTAAACATGTCTTCACGCTCGTTTAGTTTAGCTATAAAGACTTCGTTTTGCTCATCGAGCGTTCTCCGGCCGCAAATAGGTGCTCGGCCGCCATGTGCTGCTTTGGTGCAAGGGAATGCGAAGCGCCAGTCCACAAAGGCGCGGCTGGGCGCGGCTACGGTTTCCGAACGTGAATGCAAACAATAACATACTAAAAAGCAGTGTCACGTTACAGTTTTAAGGCATTATAATAATAAAAATTTGGCAGCGATTTAGCGGTAAATGCAGGATAAAGGCTTTGGATTACCTTTAATTACCGCTACCTACCTTCCATTACCTTTACCCGCCGCGGTGGTTTAGTGGTTATGATGCTCGATTGCTGACGCGGCGGCCGCATTTAGGTGGAGGCAAAATGATAGAGTGGCGTTTCTTATAATCATATCGTGTGTTTGGGACGCAAGACCCCAACAGTTGTTATAATATTGCATTACCTTTATAGTCAACATTGATCAATATTCGTCGATACTAATGATCGGTGAGCGAATATAAGTAAAACTTAATAGTGCTTGTATTATGCGAGCGAATGTACGGTATAGCCAACTGCGATGGTATTGTGTGAGTAGATACTGTAAGCTTCGCGCATACTCTCCGTATTTTCTTTCTGGTCCTGGTAATGCAATCGCATAAAGAAAATTTAGATCGAATGCGCATCTTGGAATCAATTATTTGAGTGCTGTGAAGTTTGCCGCGTAATTTAGACCCGAGCACTAGACCAAGAACTCCATCTTTTTATTCTACTCCTCATGCCTACTTCCTCTTTCTTCTCTTCCCTGCTCCTTCTTGTCGCCGCCCGTCCGCAATCATCATCAACAAAGTTATTTTAGTGCTGTGAAGGCGGCCTCGTATATAGCAACGCTTTCTGCATGTCTGAACGCCACGCGGACGCTCCTACCGCGCTGTCCGCGGACTACGCTGCCTCCACCTGCAAGTGAGCTTTAGGGCTGCCAGAAAGAATCTCCACAGTGCACCTATACAATTAGGAATACTCGATACGGTTCGGGAACTCGTAGAAACCCACCTCGCAGCACGTAGCGAGTGGCTATATCCGGCACTAAAAACTCACAGAAAGCCATCTCTTCTGCTCAGTCAATGTATTTATCCGCCTCCGAAAGCTTACCGCACATAACGTGGTTTTAACGCGATTACGTTAAGGAGCTCGTTTCGAAGAAATTCCGGTGTCGACGGCGGCGTCTTTGGTTGTGAGCGAAAAAGCAGCGTGTTGTCCGTGAGTAGATGCAAATAAAGATATGAGCCGGAGGGCGTCCGCACTTTGGCTTTCCTTGCGGCACGGTTTAGGTCTCCAACGAGAAGCGAAGGCAGGCCAGCGATTGGGAAGGCGATACAAACACGGCCCCATTACGCTATCGCGTTCTACTCTTCTTGCACTGCTTCCTTCAGGATCGGATCTATCGCAAGCTTTCTGCACCTCACCAGGTATGACGCTGTGTTTGTGGTCGGCCCACCTTTGACCAAGCAATGGCGTCATGTGATGACGTCATCGGGCGGTGTCACGTCATGACGTCACAGTGACGTCATGATGATGTCACATTTTTGCCTGTGGTGTCATGACGACACATGGTGACGTCATCGTGTGGCGTCACGTCATGACGTCACAGGGACGTCATGATGATGTCACATTTTTTATCTGTGGCGTCGTGACGACGCCATATGGTGACGTCATCACGTGACGATTATTTTTGCATCACTCGTGTTGACACCACCGACGCCGACGGTCAGATTCCGCGTTTGATGAGGCATTTAAGGGTTTCACCTTAAAACAAGCCGACAGGTGCTCCACGATCTCACGGTGTATGTATATGTATTCCGTGCTACGCGGTTCATCGGGTTGACATATCCAAGACTTGGCGCGGCCGCTTCAAAGCCACACATCCGCCAAGGAGCGATCATTTCAAGCAGAAAGGCAACAAGGAATCTACAAATACTGCCACAACCTAGAGGGCACGCTTAACATCCACAGCGCAGAAGACGGCATCACAAAAGACAACGAAGACTGCAGAACAAGGCGCTGAGCTAGCAAGAGTGTTTAGTTGTGCCGTGAAGCCTTAAAAATCAACCATAACCTACAATGGGAACGCTCTCGTCACCTCCGGCAAGCCGGCCTTCGCTACAGTGACGTGACCTGGTATGCCGCTGGATACATGGTAACCGATTCCACAAGATACTGCTTCAATTCATACACAACACCGGTCCTGCGTCACACGTCTAATACACATATACCCACAAAGTATTACGCCTCAAAGGAAGGTCTGTATCACAATAAATAGTAATTAAAGAAAAAAAAAGTCGCTCAGCATCACATTATTTTACGCTCAATGTTGACGCTGGACCGGTCAGCGCCACTGCGACAGTGTACGACGGTAGACACCAACATTCAAGCCGTGCGCGGAGCATCTTGTGCTACAACACCACCATAGCTGAGGAGGTTTCCATCGCCCTAGCGGCAACCCAACGTGAAGCCGAGTTCATCATCACGAATTCGCAGGCTTGTCACGATGAAGTGTGTGTGCTCTATATGGATTGCTAAGACGAAAGAAAAAAAAAAAGAAAAGCAGGGAATCAAAGCTGCACGGCTGAATCCTCGATAATACCGTGTTTCGAGGTCTTGCAACGCACTTTACCCTGTCGTAACCTTTTAGGACAAACGATAATCAGATTCGCTTTCCGAACGCACTTGTGTGGAATTTTTCGACAAAACAGACCAACGGTCGCGTCACACACTGGCCTCGTATTGACCGTACAACACCACAGCTCGTACATTGGCATCGGTGGCGTAGTCTTCGGGGAGGGGGAGGGGGGGGGGGGGATTGGCGGGGTTCCGACCTCCCGAAATTTTTACAGTTTGTATGTGTATATATACGCGCATACATAATACATATGAACACACGCACGAACATCCACGAGACGGGGAGGGGGAAAGGGTTCGGATCATCCCCCTCCCCCCCTTATCGAAAAAAGATTTCTGGCTAAAGATGAGCAGCGCGAAGCACTAAAGTGCTGTAATACAGGTAGGGGAGGATTGAGGAAGCGAAAGAATGACAAACACGAATTCTTTTGCTTTCACAGTACTTCCTTACCTGCATTTCAGCACTTCGCGCTGCACATCTTCACCACGAACGTAAATGAACTCGTCCGCATCGCTATTCTTATCTCTGTCTAAGCCCCTGAAGGACATCTACATTATGAAGCTTCATCTGTGTAACCTGCACGCAATCTCATTAATTGCATGCATCTTTTCGCGTGTCTCTCATTTAATTGGTTGGATCAATGATGAACACCAGCGGAACCCTTCTTGCGGCTTTCGTTTTTGCACGGTTCGCATATTACTGCACGAAGTTCATTTCCAGTGTACGGTCTCGTTCGTAGCATATCATGCTTACGCTTTTTTGAAGAATCCATGTCGTTCCATTTGATAAATTACTGCGTTCATATACTTGTGCCTCCGAAGTTGTCAGGACGGCAGTATATAACTGAACTCTTTTAGTTGTCTCCAGCGAATGCAATCGGTTCATACGTAGCTTGTCGGTGGCACTTTAGTTGTTACGCAAGTCGAAGGCACAGAACTTTCAACCACATGTAGTTGTTTCTTATTTACCTTTAATTAACTTTCTTCCATGATAATCAGCCTTTAGCTGAATATTACGGACGCGCAGTTGGAAGGTTATGGGTTCGGACCCCACCGCTGGGAAAGGTATTTTTTGGTCCACCTTAATTCATTCCCATTTATGTCATCATTACTACCCTGCGGTTAGAAACTACAAATAATTTCGCCTATGCTTTCATTGACTTGATTGTTTGTTGGCTTTATTAGATTATGTCTAACAAAGAAACGATCCCCTCTAACCATTCCCTTGCTTTCGTTCGGTCTTTAGCTGTAACGTGGGAAAGTAGCTGAGCAGTCGGATACGGTTCTTGCCAGGAGTCGAACTATGACCTTGGTCGACTGGAGCGCGAACACGCAGTTGTACTTCGTGTAGCCACATTATAGTATATGCGGTACCTAAAAAAAGATGTAATCTCATATCGCCACTTTTTTTAAATGCGAAGCATTTCTTAGCGAACCTTTGGCACTTTGAGCGTTTCTATCTACGTATCTATCTATCTATCTATCTATCTATCTATCTAGCCGCCTACGTCTGGGTGCTCTCGTGATCGCCTCCTTAACTTCGTGTAGACCAAAATTTGCATGGGAGGGTAAGAGGATTTCACGAATATGACTGCCTGTTTATGACATGGATAACGTTAAAACCTTGTCGCGTACGTCGTCAAACTCTTTCCACTAGACACGTGTGGCACATACCCGTTTACCACGGGCCGTGGTGTACGGGTATGCGCCACAGGTGATTGACAGTTTATACTACCGTCTACCCAGGAACGGCGAGAACAGACATTGTTAACTTAAATGCTAGAACGTTAACGAAAAGCAACGTCGGCAGCGTTGACTCAACAAATGGAAAGAATGAAAATTAGGATCCCAGCAGGAATCGAACCCAAGCATTCTGCGTGGCAATCAGGTATTCTACCACTGAGCCACGCCAGGTCTATAAATTGGTTTGGAAAAACAGCCTACGCAGGCGTAATATCAGTGCAATGTCAATTGTGGTTGTGGTGCTGGCTATCTAATTTTACAAGAAAGCAATAAACACTATATGATACTCCTACGATGTCTACTCCTACAGTACAGGCGTCATATCAGATTAACAACTGTAGTTCCAGTGTTGGCTCCGCTTTTATAGCAGTCTAATAAACATTACGTTTGTATTCCTATGATTCAGCAAGCTATATTTAAGCATTGCTCGACCCCGGAGGAATGCCTTAACGAAAGTTACATATGATATCCATATCACCGCACCGTGAAGTGCACTTAGTCCGCCACAACGACGCAGTGCCCTCTTCATTTCTTACGAGGCTGGGCGATGGCCTCATGCTGACTGAGGATGATGCCAGATTGATTGACAGCCGATTTGTAGACTAGGCTACGTAGGCCACATACGCCCAGGTAGTCTACAAATACGACAAACACCATCCACCGATGTTGGTCTACGTAGCACTATTCAGGCCTACCAGCCTCGACGGCCTATACATCACCAACGCGGAGGGTGGCTTCAGGTTCCGACATGTCGCCGGCTCTGCCGACAGACAATTTGTCGACGAAATGACCGAGGCATCCACGAATTCCAATAGCTCTACTATACCACATACTTCACTACACATGGACCCCTTCACCACAATCACGACAGGATCCTACAACAAGTCATGACCAGCTGCTGGTGCTCAGTGATCTCGGTGATGATGCCCTTGTTCAAGAACTGTCAAGAACTTCTTGCACACATGCACACGGGCTCGTGAAACGTGCGTGCGTTCTCGGGACACGTATAAGCACTACATATCAGCTTACCGCTTCTGGTGTTGGCAATACCCACTTTGCCAGGGGCAGCGTCACCCAACCATAAACAATTGGTTATATAACACATATGCGGCTTTTCAACATATATACGTAAGTGTGGGTATAAAATTTATACAAATCTTTAGCGTCATTTTGTAACGTGTTGCTCAGTAAAAAAATGTTACGCCACAGTCACCTACCCGCAGCATGCTTCGCATAACATCGAATCCCACGGTACGTGGGATCTGCAGAATTTTTTTTCTTTTCATCAATATCGGGAAAAAACAAAAACAAAAAAGAACAAGCAGCAATAAACGAAAGTAAGATCTTCCTCGTAACTTACTCGTAAAGTTCTTTGATGTCAGTGTTTTTCATGGATGGGGAGAAAGTGCCACCCGCTCATTTGCAATGCGAAGTTATAATGAAAATTCGTGCGGATCTTTTAATAAAGAAATCTCGCTAGTTGGCGAAAAGTTCGTCTTGTTTCGGGAATCGAACACCGCATCGACGCCTTTCCGCAGCAGTCGCTGTTACCATCTTGGCTAACCCCTGAAGCACGAGGGCGAACCAACGGATAGCAAGGACGAATTTTTCGTCAGCTTGGCAGCGTTCGTATATAAAAAAAAAATATTCGTATAAATTTTCGTTGTAGCTTCGCGCTACAAACGACTGGTATTAACAATTATGCTTTCTTTCATAAACGTTCCTCCGCTCTGCGGGCTTCCGCCTTGAACTGGTTGTCATTGTCTCTTTACGTCGCAAACGAAATAGTTGCAACGTGAATTAAATGTACAGTACAAAACGCACTGAACACGCGCAGGATATGACGCGCTGTTACCGTGGCGCACCGAAAACCCTAAAGGAACCGCGAGTACCGCAGCCGCAGCTTTCCAAGTTCTGAACAGCTATCGCAAAGGTTGAGGAAGAGCCATGAGGCGGCTCACCTTTCGGCGAACTTCAAGCGAAAACAGTGCTTCTGCTTTCAGGAGTTCGCACGACTTGAACAAACCTGACGGAATTCACCGTGCTGTTCGCACTTTTGAGGGTGCATCACCGTGTTATCCGCGGGAGAAAACGATTCCTAAGATAACACCGCCCGAGCACTATCCCGTACCGGGGTCAGCCAGCGGAACTGAAGTGTGCGGCCCCGGGGTTTATCGCGAGCTGCAGGGACCTGTCGAAGTGTATTCTGTTGTAGCTTTTCATTTCTCTATTATCACACTTAAGAGATGCGTGCTCCAGACTTTGCGTTTGGTGACGTAAACTTAAAGGATATTAAGAACACCTAAATGATTTTGTCGGTAGCGATTCACGCTGCGGCGGATATCATCCCTAGTTGTATATGCTGACAAAATGTGAAGAGAAATTAATGCAGGCGCGGAGGCTCTTCGAGTCAGCGTACGCCAGCATTGCTTCTTCACTGTAGTATGGTACTGTAGTTTCTGGGCACTCACGGACTCACGGACCGCCACATTTTCCCTCCCCCTCCTAATTCGCTGTAAAAAAGGATGTTAACAAGAAAGCGATTCGCCGAAAAACTCACTCCCGTGTAGAGAACCCATAAGATTAGCAGGAGGATGATGAGGATGGCGTAGTTTATGACCAGGCTGCTGGCTTCTCGGTCCATCGTGGGCTCCGGAGACGTCTGTAGCTCCTGGTTCCCGGATCGTGTCCCCGCTGCGGCGAGCTCGAGAAAGTGCTTTGTTGTCTCGCGATCCGAGGTCTCTGCTGCTGCCTCTGTGTTTGTGTCGTTCCGGAAACACTTTGCCCCTCGTGTGTTGCCGACGAACGACGACAGTCCTTCATTCCCCTCGCCCCCCTTCCCCCCCTTGTGTCCTTCCCCTCGCCCACCGCCTCGCCTCCCCGGCTTCACCGGTAGGCGGCAAATTACGACGACGATGTTCCTGGCACCGAACCATCGCCGCAAGCACCATTTAACACCGCCATTGCCAGAACTTTCTTTCCTTCTCTCCCCTACCTCCTCCCACTCTTTCTTGTGACAAACACACGCGAAAGTATGACCACCTCCTTCTTCTACATCCGTGCGAGACGTTGCTCTTCATTATGTTCTTGTTTTGCTACACAGAGCCGTACATACTGTCACTACCCGCCCCCTCACTTTTTATCCTACGCTTCTTCTTCCTCTTCTGTCCCGTCCGATTCTTCTCCCCTTCTCTCGTTTGGAAAGGAACTCGCTCACTCGCTGTTTATTCTGGATACATTCTGCGTGACCTTAATTCGCCGCGGTCCTGGCCTCGCGCATGGCTCGTCTCCCTCCTCCGTCCCTCCCTCCTCCCCTCCTCTTCGTCGCCTTCCAGTTGTCCGTTCTATTAACGTCGCCCCTCCCCTCGTGTGCTCCATCACCCTTTCCCTTTCAGTCATACCATTCCAACTTCTAATCCCCTCACCCGAACTCTCTCCATACCACCGGCGTCTTTGTCGCCACTGTGTTGCGCGTGCCGCGAGCCTGAACAATGCCCTGTGACGAATGCTCGCTCGTGAGGTTCTCGCCGCCTCCTGGCCTCGTTATCCTGTCACAACACTGCAACTGTATACAACGGGTTGACGAAGTTACGCAAGGACTGAGCGCCGGCTGAAGGAAGGGGAAACAAAGCGCCGAGGATAACAAGTTTGGCCTAGGATTTGATGATTGATGCAGCGCTAAAGACGAAGACTAAGACTAAAGGAACACAGAGTGCACAGGACGGGCGCTGTGTTCCTTTAGTCTTAGTCTTCGTCTTTAGCGCTGCATCAATGATGAATGCATTCCAACTAGCACAACTTTCCATTCTATGATTTGAAGTTGACGGCGAGGGTGCGCAGTTCAGAAAGGAGTTGGAAATGTGTTCGCAAGATTGGGCCCAGGAAACAATGGTCACCTAATTATAGTATCGAATACGAATTGCTGTCATTGTGCCTCTTTTTCGTGTGTTCATTAGAAAAACAAAACGATGTAGCCTATCGGCTAAAAAATGTGTTGAAACTCTAGAAACCGTTAACTGATGTCATGGTTTAACTGTTTACCAGCCGCGTCAGCTTCGACACGATGGGAAACAGGGGCGTAGCCAGGGGGGTGGGGGGTGGGGGGGTTTAAACCCCCCCCCCCCCCGAAAATTTTCAGTTTTTCTTGCGTATATATACACGCGCACATACAAACACACGCACGAACATACATAAAGTATGGTTGAACCCCCCCCCCCCCCCCACCCCGAAAAAAATTTCTGGCTACGCCCCTGATGGGAAAGACACGAAGGTACGTTTGTGTACATGTCGTGCGACTGGCTTTAGAAAATAACTCAAAACAGCTATGTCACCCTTAACAATCACACCGTCTGTTTCGGCCAGGCGTTAACTATACACACGCTTTCAATCAATCCGTCTAACAAACCTGTGAGGCTTGTTAAACACTGCTCAAGTGATGTTAACCTTAGATGCTTACGTTTACGGCAATCTGCACATTGTCTTTACGTTCTCTTGACGTTTTCTTCCAATGACGTCATTACAACCCTCCTCCCCCTTCTTTCCACTGCTGGTTTCTCTTTTCGTTCTGTTCTCAATGCTCCGCGTTCTCTCTTCCTTACCCTGTCGCTGAGCTTCTATTTCTTCTCTACTTTCTCAATCTTAACGGGTCATCAGGCCTCGATATTTTCTCATCCTTTCGCTTATCTTTTTTCTTGTTTATGCTTAGAAGCCTCCGCCTGAGCCCTTTTTATCTTGTTTTTTAATCTGACACGCTCGAAGCGTTTCTCCTTGCCGCCTCCACCAACTCCCTCTTCCAGTTGCCAAGCGAGGTCATCGCTCGTTGCTTTTTGTTTATAACTTTTTTTACCAAGCCCCTCTCCCATCCACCTTTCTCATGCATTCACATCCTATCGTCCCCACGACAGCGTTCCTATAGGAGCTAAGCTGTTGGTTTAGCTGTTAATGTCATTATTCCTAATGTAGTCTTCTCATTTGTTCTTCTTGGCATCTAGCAGCCTGCATGTTTCTTCGTTAATTTCTCTCCTCTCTCTTCAGTGAATGACGTTTACTCTTTCAGTGCTGTCCCTCACACTCCCCTGCTCGCTTAGCTGCCAGAACCATCGGTGCCCGAAATTCCTTATCGTTGTGTGGCATCTAGCGTTATCTCTATTTTCTTCTCTCCGTTTGCCCTGCACTGCCTCCTTTTCTTTTTAATTCCTTTCTCCACCAGAGTTGCAGTCGTCGCAAACAGAGTTGTCAGAGTTGTCAGTACCTTCACGCCCGTCTGTATTTGTACGGTGTTTCATCATTTCAGTGGAGCGCTGCAGATACCTGAGATAGAGCAGGGCCTCTGATAGATTACAGAATGGCAGAAGTCTTCAGATTAGAGCGCTTGTGACTGGGAACCTCTCGCAGGACACAAT
Source organism: Rhipicephalus sanguineus (assembly GCF_013339695.2). NCBI lineage: Eukaryota > Metazoa > Arthropoda > Arachnida > Ixodida > Ixodidae > Rhipicephalus > Rhipicephalus sanguineus. Next base: position 45,634,180 of record NC_051184.2, on the reverse strand, counting down.
TGCACCAGGTTCCAATGTGGGCGACGAAGTTATTATATTCAGTTTTAGGGGCGAAGCTCCTTATAGCGGCACCCGTTCGTCCCTCGTAGCGTAGTATGTAACCAGTCTTACGCTTTGACCTGCAAGGTGGTGCCGGTGGGAGATTTTTCCTGTGCGTTGTTGAACAATAAAAAATTCGCAGCGTTAGCTAAAAGCCGACTTCTTCTGTCTCTCATTCCCATTAGCAGCCATTCTTTACCTCCAAGGTAGTGCCTGGTGAGATTTCTCCTGTGCGTGATTAAACAATAAAAATTTTGTTCAAAACGCCGTTGATTGATGAAATAAACCAACAAAAGACGCCAGATGTTTTGTAAAAGCAAAACGAAAGAACGCCAGATGTTTCTAAAGCAAAACGAAAAGACGCCAGCTGCTTAACGAAAGACGCCAGATGTTTTCTAAGCAATGGTTTTCTAAACAATGAAAATTCACAGCGTACATGTAAAATTAAAGTGCGCTGCAAGTCGTCATAACTCATCGAACCTTTAGTATAAACGCGCCCGATCTCACGTCGGTGATGATGTACTGGGCAGAATTCACGGAAGATTCACGGTTTACCGATGAACCTCCGCAGCTTCGCCCACTCATCATCATTCACTCCGTGGATATGCTGTGATTTTTTTAAGAGGGGGCGGAGGGCGGGAGAAAATAAGGAGGGGGGGGGAGAGGTGTGAAGGTTGATTTGGCAATTCAGGAGGTGGCCTCTATTTTCCGCTTATCTTCTATCTTTGACTCCCCCTCCCCCCTCCCCCCGTTCCCCAATCACGACGCTGCGCCTAGATGTAATCTAGAAGTACACGTTTCTGGGCCAGTCGGTTCATGTTCAATGAAAAAGCCGCAGAAAGTACGGCTGCGCAAAGAAATAACGATCAAGGGAAGGTTCCCTTCCCTCGTTATTCCTATGCGCCTTGATGGTTTGCAGAAATAGCTAAGCGCCTTTCTCTACACGAAACCATGTACTATCTACTGCCGATATGTGAATAAGGCAATATCTAGCTTCATGGTGTGTAGTATAACAAGCCATCCAATTCTGGACAAATTTCTTTCGATGCACTGATTAAGTCGGGAATCGGGAGCGTTCGGTATGACGTACCAGGACAGCCATGAGACATATACAAGCGCTGCTGGTTGGGCGAGTTGGTTGGTACATCATATTCTTGCATTGCTTGTGCCCCTTGTCTTCGCACTCAAACTGAGTTGCGCCAAAACAATAAAAGATGTCCCGCGAAATATGAGAGGATTGACAGCCGTGTGGACTGATCGGATGCTTCGCGTTGGGTGCCATGGCGGATTCACCCTTCACGATACCTCATACTGCCACGCGCGCTTCTTTTGTTATTTTTACGTAACTATAGTCCGTAAAAATGTTACGAACAAAGGCTTACTCGAGCTATGGTCGTAGTCTCGGCATGCTCTCGCGGTGAGAGTCTGTTATGGTTGGACCAGAGTCAGCTGGTGTGAGTAGCGCTGAAGACCTCCTACATGAGCATGAGTAACGAGCTCACTTTGGCGAGCGTCAGAATGATAGGGGTTTCAGTTTCACTTTATTGGTTACATGCGTAGGCGTCCGCGGGTTTCCTCATAAGGGGGGCGAAGTTTCACCGCAGCGTCCACCCCCCCTTCGCTGGAGTCCGAAGGACAAAAAACAAGCTTAGCAATGGATGAAAAAATGAAAATTAGGTGATGACGTGTCTCGCACAATGGCCTGCCTTTGGTACGGTTATCGGCTTTGCACTGGTAAACGTAGAGCGTAAATAGTTCTTGTAACGCCACATCAGGGTTCATCGGCCACCATTTTTGTCAAAAACTTGCGTGGCCATAACGCTGAACTCGGAACATGTCATAACCCAGAACAATGTCAGGAGAAGTTCGCATAGGCGTGCGCAGGGTTCCCTGTCAGGGGAGGGGGGGGGGCAGAGAAGGTTAATCGCGGAGCCCCCCCCCCCTGCCTATTAAGTCAATATAATATAGGGCAGACTTTGCGCCACCCTTTCTTAGGTGACTACGGGGGGCGGCCGCCCCGCTGCCTCTACCTCCCCTCCCTATGGAGGTCCGACTGAGTAAAGATATGGGGTAAACGCGGCGCTCTTAAGAGGGGTTGGGCGGGAGGGGTGGCCTCTCTGCCCCCTGTGTGCACGCCTATGTTTACATATACATCAGCTACACAATATTTATATACAGATGAGGGTCCCAGAGTAAAAATACTGAAAACGGGACCCTCTATACACCATATATACGATATGTTTGGATCATAGATTGTACTGCTTGCTTCCTTTTTTCTCCTGTTGAACTGTCAGCCACAGCTGAGGCACACGAATTCATGCGGCCCAACACCTATGCGTGCGTTCTAGCAATAAAAGAGAGAGAGAGAATTAAACTTTATTGTCTGACTAGGCGCGCGTTCTCTTCGCCCAGAGGTGGGTGACTTCCTTATTCCAGAGAAGAAAACTACACTAAGAAAAAAAGGCGTCATTTGACTCGTTTTTGCTGCACATGTAGCTCTCCCACCCATGTATAACTCTCTTGAGAGAGACACGCTGACTCTCTTTAGGAGAGTCTTGGGATGTATGACTATATTTAAAAAGGCACTCTACCTTTCTTTTGAAGAGTAGTGCGTCCCACCGTCCACGGCTCTCCTAAAGAGAGTTAGTTATACATGGGTGGGAGAGCTACATGTCACGCAAAGACGAGTCAAAAGACACCTTTTTTTCTTAGAGCACATATTTTCCGGGCCTATAACCAACACTTCCCGGCCCTTCAGCTATACTAACCCGTTCTTTCAATCCTCAATCCTTTACGCTTCTCATTTAGAGTATAGCATACCAAGCGTGCGACAGTGCAAACCTCGTTGCTTCGTTGATTACTTTCCGTGTTGCATTCATTCAGCGAAGCCTGGAGCCCTGTGTACCTGTCCGCACTTCGTTTCGGAGTCGTGTTGCTATATTTTCCCGCTCCACCCCTCCTTGCGAGCCATTTCCGTCGTGCTCAGAGCGTCACCATTGCCTTGGCGCCCTTTGTTTACCTCTCTACAGGCGCACGCCACGGCCTTCACTGCCAGTTGACACCACAGGTTTTGTCAGCGTTTTTTCCTCCCTCTCCGGATTCGTGTCGTCTCTTTCTTACGGGCCCCGTTGGTTTAAACAGTCCGCGTCTTCGTATGTCGTTCTATCAAGCTGTTTGAGGTGCTCTCTCGTACCACGATTCCCTCGCCGTTTCGCAAGCAAGCACCTCTGTGTAGCCCGGTCGCGGATCAACACGTAGCTAGCGCTCAGGCTTTGTCGGCATGCTCGGCATCTCACCGTCAGCTTGCATGCGCGCGCTGTTGCGAAGCCTAGAAGAGTCGCATAGTCGCACTGTTGTAGCGTTTGATGACGGTTGGAATTAAGTGCTTGTGGGTGAAATTTGAGGAAGATGGAACTGGAGTAGGACCGCGATCTTTTGTTGTTGTTGATGATGCAGGCTTTGAGCTGCAGTGCAGCCCTTCGGGCTGCATGTTTGCGAAACAAAGCTGGCGCTGTAACTCAGTGCCATGCTCAGGGAGCAGGTAGAGGCGGACAGGTATGGCACGCGACTGTCCCGACTCGTCGAAATTGTTTACCATGTTTACCGTCGAAATCGTTTACCATTTCTACCGTCGAAATTGTTTACCATAGAACAGGACACAGGGTGGCTGTGAATGCTAGCGAAGCACGAAAGCACGAAACCAATTTAGAATGAGACAAATTCTTTAAGAACTTTATTTCATGTCTATTTCTCAGTAAGGTTCCGTTTGTGAGCAGAGAAAATCAAAGCCTGAACTTCCCACCTTCCTTATTATTATTTTATTTTTCGCGCCGAAATTTTAGCGCCTGTAGGTACGTAAGTCTGACGTCACAGATTCCATCGTATTTTCTTATTTGAACCTCTTGCGGTGCAGTGATGCTCATCGCGTTTTTATTGGGTGGTTGTTCTCAGTTACAAATCAGGACTACAAGAGAGCCCGCATTCGATCAATATACTTGTAGTGCATGGAATACGATGAGGGTGTTGGGAATCGTTTCTGGCGTCCGCAAATGAACCTTTGTTAATAACTAATTTATTGGAACACTTAATATGACAGCATTGAATGTGTTACAACCTACCTGACATTACACGACGCACCTGAGAAGCCGCACCTGCGTGGTCTGCGCAGATCGTTAAAAAGAAGCAAAATGAAGGTGTTACTGAAAGCTGGCTTTTTAACAGTGAGAATCCTTGTAAGGAGAAGCACGCTTTACACTTTTTACTCTTTTGCATTCGAAACATTTATGTGTGTGGAAGGGCGGAGATGAAGGGGGCGACAATGCCGCAATGTCCCGGCAGCCATTGGAACACAACGTCATGTCTTTTCGACAAAGCTTGGTGAAGGACTTCTCTCGTTTCGTTCACTAACTGCTCGTGCACCGTTCGTCGTAACGCTGATTGCAGACTCTGAAGGGATGCCTTAGAGTCGCAAAAAGCCCACGTTTGAGGCTGGGCTTCCGCGGTATAAAGACTAGCAGCACGTAAGGCGGCAAGCTCCGTTGCTGCTGATGTCGTCCTGCTCAAAAGCTAAATAAGGTCACCTCAGCCGTTCGTGCCTAAATGTATCTGATCGTCATTTGACGCAGCGGATGTATATTGCTTAGTATACATTTGCTCGCATGTGACGCTTTTAGCTCCGCCTAGATCCCTTTGTTGTGTTTTCAGTTAAAAATTTAACCGTGCGCCTCACCTCCTTCGATCATTGCTTGCCTAGGCAAAGCATATACTTATATAAGCGCTGGTGGGGCATGAGGGGCGGATGGTGGTGTGACTTGGGATTTCTTTCTTTGTCTTTCTGTCTTTTTAGAGCGCAGCTCTTAGGCGCCCATTCCCGCGTTGGGTGGCGTCGCCGTCGGCGTAACCGATAGAGCGAACGAGGACGAAAGAGAGCGAAAGAGAGACTGCTCCAAGGAGTTTTCCACCATGAGAGCCAGCGAGCCGCTGTGTTAGCGTATAGTGCCTAGAATATAGTTAGCGTCTGCAGTGCTTCGCACCTGCTCGCGCTTCTTGCGCCGCCTTGACGCATGAGCATTTCCTCAACTTATCGCAAAATCAAAAACCTAAAAAGCGGCGCTCAGAATTTGCATTAGGCAGTATCGTAATCGTCGGTGAATTTTTTTCTCTTTCTTCCCTTTCTTTCTTTCTATTTCTCTCTTCCTCTCTCTCTCTCTGTACGCGTTCTCTAGCCCATCCGTGTAATTGCTTCGGACAGCAACTGCCCGAAGCTTGGCGGTGTCGGGAAGAATGCCGTCTTTGGACATCCCACGGCGGACAAATCGGCGCCGCGGGAAAGCTCGCGCTGGGAGCACGCGTTCGGGGAGCGAAGCAGAAGATGAAGAAGAAGACGGAGAGAGAGCACGAACCGTTCATGACGGTGACAGCTTCAAACAGCTCCGTTGTTGAAATACAACACGGTCGTTCTCTCTATCTCTTCCTTTTTTTTTTCATTTAGCACGTGTGCATGTGTCCTAATCGTCGTAATGAACACGTGCGCAGAAACTTAACACTCTTTATTCATGCTTCTCTCTTTATGGCGATAGCAGGCGCCTTTTTTTGCCGCCGTCGCCGTGAGGTTCTGTATAAAGTCCAAGCGCGACAGCATCGCCCCACGCGTCGCTGCTCTATGTGCGAGTGAAAGCGCGCGAGGGCAGCCGGCTATCACGGCTCACGAGGAGAGGAAACACGCCGGCCATCTTCCGTCACGCGACAGGCCCGTGCATAGGCGTGCGCAGGGTTCCCCTTCAGGGGGGGGGGGGGGGGCGAAGGCTGGCGAAGGTTCATCGCAGCGCCCCCCTCCCGATTAAGTCAATGTATAGGGCAGACTTGCCCATCCCCCTCTCCCCCTTGCGCATGCCTATGGGCCCGTGGGTAGTTTCGGATGGGGGGGGGGGGGGGGGGAGTGGCTGCGTGGTTCCGGCAAAAACTGTATGGGCGGCCGGGTGCGGTCGCGCTCGCCCTATCTCGAAAGGAATTATATATATGCATAATTTTCCAACTTACTACTGTCGCATTGATTTCGTCGCTGTATCTCGAAAGGAATTATATATATGCATAATTTTCCAACTTACTACTGTCGCATTGATTTCGTCGCTCTCGCGGCGAAACTGTCACCTTTTTTTTTTCATCAATATTTATTTATTCATTTTCATTATTTGCAACTGCTGCCACCTCACCGTGAAACATCGCCGGAATTGGTACAGAAATTACATACGTACGCTACGGATCATATCTAAATAACATACTCGGCCTTGGCCACCAGAATCAAATATCTCAGAGGCCACGGTTTTAGTTCGCTCATGTTCCCGAAGCGATCTGCAAGCCAAAAGCACGTTTAGAGCGAAGTTTTCTGTGCATATGTAGAAGGCGGTGTAAAAAACGCCAGGCCTGCGCTGAAACCGCAGCACAGTCACAGCGAAAGCTGGAAGAGCGCCCTATCTCGAAAGGAATTATATATATGCATAATTTTCCAACTTACTACTGTCGCATTGATTTCGTCGCTCTATCTCGAAAGGAATTATATATATGCATAATTTTCCAACTTACTACTGTCGCATTGATTTCGTCGCTCTCGCGGCGAAACTGTCACCTTTTTTTTTTCATCAATATTTATTTATTCATTTTCATTATTTGCAACTGCTGCCACCTCACCGTGAAACATCGCCGGAATTGGTACAGAAATTACATACGTACGCTACGGATCATATCTAAATAACATACTCGGCCTTGGCCACCAGAATCAAATATCTCAGAGGCCACGGTTTTAGTTCGCTCATGTTCCCGAAGCGATCTGCAAGCCAAAAGCACGTTTAGAGCGAAGTTTTCTGTGCATATGTAGAAGGCGGTGTAAAAAACGCCAGGCCTGCGCTGAAACCGCAGCACAGTCACAGCGAAAGCTGGAAGAGCGGCGTTTCTAGAGCCCGTTCTAAGCTCTCTTGGGGCTACAATACAAGTACACTAGAAAGGTACCCACTACGCCATAAATAACAACTTTTGTGAAGTTGGGAAGCACCTACTAAGACATTATTCGTCATTCTGCGGAGAAGCGACGCACTAGCTACACGTCTGTAAGGCATTATGTGCACTTTGTTGACGCGACAACTGATGACGATGAAGAATTATGACCCATCCCTTTGTAGTGGGTTGGAAGCTTTAAACGGCCCACCAGTTATGTAATTTGCATTGGGTGACGCCCGGTCGCTATTTCCCTCTCCCGTCATGCAGTCTAACATATATACGTTGACGTGGGAGAGAGACGGGGGGGGGGGGGGCGAATAACTTACTGAGACCCCGAGGAAATGGATCATGCGCTTATGGGCTTCCTTGGCAACCAATACAAGTGCACTTTCGAGCAACCCACTACGCTATAAATCATTGTAATCTTACTGAAGCCCCGAGGAAATGGATCATGCGCTTATTGGCTTCCTTGGCAACCAATACAAGTGCACTTGCGAGGAACCAACTTTGCTATAAATCATTGAAATTTTACTGGGACCCCGAGGAAATGGATCATGCGCTTATGGGCTTCCTTGCCAACCACTACAAGTGCACTTGCGAGGAACCCACTACGCTATAAATCATTGTAATTTTTGAGAAGTAGGGCAGCAGGCACTGTGCCATTTTCGTCATTCTAGGGAGAGCCGTGGTACCTGCTAAACGCATGTAAGGCAATATGCGCACTTTGTTGATGCTGTGCCTGATGACGATGAAGAATTATGGCAGAGCCCTTTGTAATGGGTTGGAAGCATTCAACAACCTATTCGTTGCGCAGTTCGCATTGTGTGACGCCTTGTAACAGAATTCTCGTTGTGCGACGCTTGGCACTTATTTTACTCTTCTACCACGCTATATTGCATATGCTAATGTGGTTCCTTCCCGACATGAAGCTTGTATAGAACCTTTTTACAAAGCAGTTTCAAGCACCGGCATGGCTCAGTATAAAGAAAAAAAAAAAAAAAAAACCGGCATGGCTCAGAGGTTGAATACTGGGCTCCCACGCAGAGGGCCCAGGTTCGAACCTCGTTCCATCCTGGAATTTTTTTCTTATTTAGTTTTTTTTCTTATTTCGAGCGATACTGGTTACGGACACCGGCGGCGGCGGCGGCGGCGGACAACTACGGCGCCAAAAACGGCCGGTGAAATGATCTCATAACAGCTTTCGCTGTAAAATTCGCATTGTAAAGGACGCGCAGCTTTTTGGATTCTTCGAGCACCACGCGAAAACAACTCTCGAAGGCTATGCTATAGTGCCTAGAATATACTGGCACTAGTATATTCTAGGCACTATAGCTATGCTTTGAGTGACTGCACACTCTGCACACCATACACGACCGCGGTAGTATGGTGGCTAGCGGTAGCCGAACGAAGTTTTTATCCAAGCCATAAACGCAAATTGTAGCTAGCCTACTGCAGCCGCCTCCAAAGCCAATCCGAATCATTGGCGCGCTAAGCACCAGTCTGAAAACAGTTCAGTGTCTGCAAGCGCGTAAAAAAGGAATTGCAACTCGAGCCACTGTTTTGTTTTGTTCATCTGAGATGGCAGATTCCAAGAAACGCGCTAGGCTGACACAGTCAAAGCTGAGCTTCTCAAAGACTTCACAATCGTCTTCGGTAAGTCACCCATTTCACTTGACACTGATGACATTACTTGTGGAGTCGCTCTTTGTCAACGAGTTAAATTTGTACGAATTCCGCTTTCTTACTTCAGAAGCGTGGGGATGCCGAGAAAAGTGGATCCAGTGTATCTACAGAAGATCTTGAACGTATGGTGAGGAAGTGTCAGTTTTGCATATTGCTTTTATCGCGTTGTGTCGCATGGCTAATCAGCGCCATGTACCGCTCGGTTGCGAGTTATCCGCGCGCATTAAACGACTATATTCGACTGGCTTAGTGATTGGTGTCGGGATAATAAATGTTATGAGCGTAAATGCAACATTTTTCGCCTTTTTAAGGTCAATGACACCGTGTACTACCTTCTGATCTCGGACCAGCACAAGGAGGCCATCAAGAAGAAAGGTAAGCCTGCGACCCTTGCTTCGTAATTCTTCTAAAGGGCGCGCGTTCGTTGCTTTCTGGAATGCGGTTACGTACCACACACATACGTCCAATCGAAACGATGTTTGCACAGTATAGTTTCAGTGTGCTGTAGTTACACGTCCCAAGAATGAAGAATGAACTGGCCGAGTTATGATAGGTTCTTGCTTTAAAGACACCAAAGTGGCACTAAAACAAGCGACTCGCTTTTCAAATTTGTGAGTGTAAAGAAATTCTCGTCTTGTCTTGCTTTTATGGCATGCATTTATAAATGAAGAAAAAAAAAATTCGTGTGCACATTTGTAGCACAAGGCTCCGACGGAGACTTTGTTCTTTTAATGTGTTACTTTACCCTAAGGCTTTAAAATACGTTAAACATAATAATAGTTCATTTATTTTTCATCGAAAATATGGAGGAGGCTTGGAGAAAAAGATAAGAGGCAGTTTGACTAGCTCTGGCCTCCCAGAAGTACACTTTGGTAAGTTACAGCAAACGGCGGTGCTCAAAATAAAAAATCAAGAAGGGACTTGTGCTCAGATGAGGCAAACAGCCTTATGAACAGAACGGAACTGCACAAACACATGATTGTGTAGTTACATTTCTTGTGTAAAGTCTAGGAGAGACCGGTGGTGTGGACCATAGATTCACTTGGCGGGTGCTGTAGCCAGGTGTGGCTAAGTCCCGCACACCGTAGGTGTTGCTGACGAGCCGTTTGTGACCTAGGAGTATTTATAGATGATTACGCAAGTCGGGTTTCTGAACAGGCCTAGGACAGAACGGGCAGCTTGAAGCGGTGTTGTTGCAGCTACACTTGGTGCGGATTGTTGGTGTAACAGCCTTCGTAGGTGTAACTCTTTGTAGGGATACCTCACCTTGATGAGCAACCTTGCTCGACCGTGAAGCTTTCTTTCTGACAAACTCGTGTTAGTTTCCCGTGCTTTGTGTAGTCAACTAATGTGCCTGCATGCTTCAGTATCCTAGCCCCCCAGTCAAGTCGATATGCAGATAAATTTTTTCTTGATCCATGAAGCATTTTCTCTGAGAAATTCCTATGTTTTTTTTTTTGCTTCTTTTTGTAGCTTCGTGCTTTAAACATGTGGATGACAAATACAAATTTTTCTTCCACCTTGTCAGCCAATGATTTGCCATACGGTATGTGTATTTTAGCAAGCATTAACAGCTCATGTTTGCTTCTTTATTTCAGACATACAGAAGCATGTTCTGAACAACAGTGGAAGAGTCATGCGCAGTGTGCTTGCCTCGGCTAAGGAGAAACTCCACGATGTAAGTCTAAAAGGCAAGCAAATGCAATTACCATTTAGTGTTCTGTATCACTCTTTTATAGCAATTGCATTTTCATGACTGCAGCATTTTCATTTTACTGGTAAATGAGTCGTAGAACATGTGACAGACCAGGTCTCGTTATCAGGTGTACAGCACAAGGCATTTCTTGTACAACCAGTGGTGAGGGCCAGACATAATGCTTGATTGAAAGATACACCGATGAGAAGTTTGCCAAGGCTGCACGTTGGCCTTGCCGCTCAGTTATATTAACCGCCCTTGGTGTAAGAAATCCTAAGCTGGACAAGGAGCAACACAGAGACGTAGCGCTGTGTGTGCGTTTGTGTTTTTGTCGCTCTTTGTCCATTCTTGGGTGTGCTACACCAGTGGAAGCTATAGGGAAAGCTTATTTTGCTTGTATCAGTGAATTGCCTGTACACAAAACCAAGGAAACCACTACTGTGAGAACATAACACTTGGTAAGACTGAAAACACGGAAAAAAGAAAATGCGGAGTGGTGCCACTACCTTGGAAGTTCCAGCACCATCCCGCCTTGATGTCATGGGTTATAATTACGTCAGCAAAGGATCTTGTAGATCTATGTTGGTTAAAATGAAGCTTAGAATAACAGAGAGCTGAGCTAATTGGTAAGTATTCATTCTAAAAAGACAGGGTGTGCAAACACGGACACAAGAAAGAAGTCAGGACACCACAAACGCCGACTAACAACTGAAGAGACGCACAACGCCGAAAAAGAAAGAAGGCACGAAAACTTAGTTTCGTGCCTTCTTTCTTTTCCGCCGTTGTGCGTTTCTTCAGTTGTTAGCGTTTGTAGTGTCCTGACTTCTTTCTTGTGTCCGTGTTTGCATGCCCTGTCTTTTTAGGTTAAAATGAGTTGCATTGTGTTTTAAGGGAGCCATTAGCGGAACCAAGTCAGGCTACCTTGCAAGTATCTCAAAATTTTATTGAACCAATGTGGCCAACACGTTAAAAAATAATTTGTAATCCGTGATGTCATGCTGACATTGAGATGCTAGTGCTTAGGCGTGAAATTTGAAAGTGAAACCTTGATTTTCATTTTCTGTTCTGATAATTAACCTGTAATTTCACAGTTAACGATGGTAGAGTTTCTGAACAATAATTTGTTAGTTTAGACTGACTTAGTGTACATTTAAATGACCTTGTGCATGCGGAAGTAGTTTTTGTTTATACAAAGTGAATAACTGCACAACGTCCTCATAAGCAGCTTAACCACTAACATATGTTTACTAAAAGAATAGAGCAGTCAAACTGTTTGCAAATGCCCTGCTGCCTGTTTGCTACTTTGTGCTCTAAGGCAGCCATGTTTTGGAAGCAATGTTCGGTTCCCTTTGCACTGATTGAGCTACAGTGGCATCAATGGCGATCACATAACAACTGTATCCATGTTGGAAATAGTAGTGATTGGGTGTTCATGCAAACTGACTGCAGTAGACTCACAGTAAACAGAAATCTCTCAGAACGGGATTGCTGCTTAAGTAGAACAACCGCCTCTGGCAAGATCGGTATCATACTTGAATTCTGCATCGCTGTTCATCTCACAGTAAATGGAACTCCTGTTAAACGGAACATATTTTTTCTGGTCCCTTCAGGTTCTTTTTAACAGGAGTATACTGTACTTGCTTATGAACCTGACTTTCAATTTCGCCAGCTGTCTTTCACTGAACGCGCTATCAGCAGTTGTATTAGTCACTTTTTGTTTTCTCCAGCTTTAGTAATGCCTCTGTAAAAAAAAAAATAATGCTTTTGTCATGTCTGCTGTGGCATTGCGACAGCTACGCATACTTTGTGCTCTACACTGTCGGTAGTTGCTTTCTTTGCAGTTTACAGGAGGACCTGTTTGTGTGATTCCTTTCTTTCTCTTTTTTTCATTTGTCTTTTTCTCAGGTGTTTGGTTACGAACTGGTAGAGCTTGAAGATAAGCAAGGCTCAGTCATACTAGTCAGCAAAATCGACCTTTCTGAGTACAGTCAGTTCTTAAGAAGGTAAGCATACTTTTCGCTCCTGCTGCAAGTTAAATACTGCCGCGATTTTTATGAAAGGGAACACGTGACTCACGAATGCATGGCAGAGAGCTTCGTACTGCATGAAACGTACATATTATGTTCAACGAAGTTTTTCTTTTTCACTCTGTGCTCTATGAAAAACTGCACCGAATTAGAATTTCCCAATGCAAACACTGTGCACATTCGCTGCATAGGTGGGGTGCAGAATTTGAATTTTTGCTTTTAGTGATCTGCTTTATTGTCTCTTAAATTTCAGAAGTGACAAAGATCTTGCAAAACAGGGCCTCATAATCCTTGTCCTGGCCCTTATTCTCATGAATGATGGAGTCATCCGCGAAGGTATGAAATTTCTTTATTTCCTGGTCATACATACGTATTGGTGTCAGTGAATACAGTGCTCACTGTACTGTTTTGCACGCATCGAAAAGTGTCTTGTGTCCAGGAATAAGAGGCACGCGTTCAACTTATTGCTGGTTAATTTGACTGTATTCAACATTTCCATATGGTATCCTTATGTGCGTTATTTGATCAAAATTTGAGCACTGATAATCGGATGAAAGTTGACGGTGTCGACTCTGCTAGCCACAATAGTTGCGATGTAACGATGAATGTACCGGCAAGGTTGTACCAGTCTGTAACACTGGATAATACTGATCAGTAATTATCATTGCATCGTGGCAACATTGCAGGGGATGTGGTATTATGATAACCTGATAACCAACATGGATTTCTCGTATAGTGTAGTCCAATGTTAAAGAAATTGTGCCATTGTGTGGCTGTCACTTTGCTGGAACTCCAGATTAAATTGTCTGGTTACGCTATGCCAGTACGACTACGCAGGGACACAACTCATGTGTTGTGTGGGTCGACCGCACAGCGAGGGAAGGTACGAGAAATGGTAGGCACAGCATTAAAGTAACATTGAAGTGAAACTGTGAATCGGTTTAGATTGATAAATCGTACTCGCAAAACTCTAATGTAGTTAACTCCACCTTCGTAGTTTTAAATAGAGCAGAAAATGAAGTTCAGAAGTTTCATTTTTAATTTTCGCACCGAAATGTCAGCACGTGACGTCAAGGTGTTCAAAGTGTATTCTGACTTTGGTGACATTGGTTCAGTGAAATTTTCTGAAACTTGGTACATAAAGTCTATGCCTCCCTCAGTGGACAGTCTACTTCATTTTTACCAATTACGAACTGCAGTAAAACCTCATTAATTTGAACTCGCTTATTTTGAAATCCCGCTTAATTCGAAGGGTTTCTGCGGTCCCATATTTTGCAATGTAAATTTGGGTGGATAATTTGAAGCGGCGTTCAGCACCAGCTCGGTTAATTTGAAAACTTTGGGTGCCATGTGCCAATTCCTGATCTCGATTTTGCTGCAAATCCGCGGAAACGATGGCTTTTAGGAGCCACAAGACAATGTATTGTAGCGATACTAATTAGTGACAGGTGAAGCACCTAGCCTCGCTGCTGCCAGCAGAAAAAAAAAGGAAAGAAAAAAAAGCGGTCTCGTGGTCACTTGAAATGTGCACATGCGGAAAGGATGACGTGCGTCACTGCAACACAGTGGTGACACGAGGGCAGCATGTCGCATGTTTCTCGCAACATCACAATGATTTACCCATTCTTTCTGGGAAACAGACAGACAGACAATGAACTTTAATGTGGTCCTGAGGGGCAACTCGGAAAGCCTCCTTACAGGGGTGGAGCCGCCGCGGGCAGCTCCCACGTTGAGACGGGCAGGCCGGGCCTGACTGCCGCATCGTGGGCCCTCTGGATGGCCCGTAGCTTAACGGGGAGGTTGGAGCTCTTGAGTGCCTCCTCCCACTTTTTTTCCGTGGTGAGACGATCTTGCTGTCGTAACGAGGGACACTGCCAGAGCATGTGTTCTAAAGAACAAAATAATAAAAAAGGTCTGACGGAATTCACGATGTATGCGAACCTCCGATTGGCGGTTTCTCCTGCAGTTTGCACACTTGCACTGCTGGCGGAATTTGCCTGCAACGCCTACTTTGAAAACTCAGTTCGAAAGCTTCATTGGTTATGTTTTCCAGCCAGAACACATAGTGAATTCCGTCCTACTGGCCATTATTAAATTCTTTATTTCACCAGAAAGAATGGGTGAATGATCGCATCGTGACGCGCTGATGCTGTGAGGAGCAGGTGACATGCTGCCCGCGTGTCGCCACTGTGTTGCAGTGAAGCATGCCTTCTTTTCCACACGCACGCATTTCAACTGACAGGTGCACATTAAAGAACCGCAGGTGGTCGAAATTTCCGGAGCCATCCACTACGGTATCTCTCATAATCATATCGTGGTTTTGGGACGTTAAACCCCAGATATTACCACAAGACCGTTTCATTTTGTTTCATCTTTTGATCTTTTCATTTTGTTTGCGCTGACAGCAGCGAAGCCTACCATTTTCCCGGGTTTGCTGCAAAAGTGGCACCGGGTGTTGCTGGAAAACATAACCCTTGGAGCCGCATACCAGCAGGCACAGCAAACTACCACCTCTGATTACTTTCAGTAATTCCTTGCATCGCGGTTTTTGTATGTTTCGTTAATTCGAAAACCCACATAATTAGAAGATTTTTCACAGTCCCAGTGACTTTGAATTAACGAGGTTTTACTGTACGTAGGCCCTAGTGGACGCCGTCAAAGTGATTGGTGCAGGAATTTCAAGTTGGAGTCACCACCCGCATTTTCTTAAGCCTTGTTTTCTCACTTAACAAGCATCTTATTGCAACAAGTGTAGTGATTTTGGTATTCTGAAAGAGTAATTTATTAATACGACAAAAGTCACTTTTGTCTTTAGTGTCGCTTCAAGGGACAGAAAGATAGCAGTTATGGATTAGCTAAGAAGGCTAGCTGACATTCTAGTGAACATTAAAATCCTGACGCTATGAAATTTCACTTTGGTCAAGTTCATTATGAGTGAGTTGTTAAGCCTCGATGTAGCGAAGTCTGTAAGCTTGGCAATTTGTCTCGTTATGTTGAAACTTTGTTCAATCGAAATTTGACCTTTTGTGCGAAGGTAGTCGCTGAAGGATTCTTATTTTGCGCTGGAATCACCGCAAGAATGCTACAATAATATGGAAGCACAAAGAATAACTAATTTCAATGACAGAAAAAAAAAAATTGAAGCTTAGCTCCGGCGACCATGATTTGATGCTGCACCGGTGAAGTCCTCTTCACAGCAGCGATTCACCAAGCATAGAGCCAAAACAAATGCAGGTCTCATGCACTGGGGTAACATGAGATAACAGAAGCTATTGTGCCGGTTCTGCCGCCGGGGTTTGTTACTGAAACCTCGGGTGTTGCTGAGAGTTGTGCGACACCGATGTTATCACGCTTACCGAATTGGACTTGCACTGCTGTCCAATGAATGTACAACATCGAAAAACTGTTGCATGTCACAAAATCAAAAGAGCTGTAGTCTCAAATCACGTGCAAGGAAGCAGCCGACAACCTGAATTACACCACATCCACTTATAATGGCCATGTTTCTTCTTTTACGTTGTACACCGTATTAAGAATAGAGCAAGACCCATTACGGCATTGCGAATTTCATTCACCACTATGCCCTCGCTCAACAAAAGTCTCGTGAAGCGGCTTTATCACTGAAAGTTCATATAACTTTTAGAGCTGATAGGGGTACGGCTGGTAACTGCAAGCAGCGCCAAAGAATATTACAGTAGAACCCTGCTGTTACTTTCCTCACTGCTGCGTTTACCTGGCTGTTCTGTCGTTTTCCTCCGGTCTCGGCATAGCTCCCATAGGATCCAATGGAATATTTTTTTTTACCTGCCACAATGGTTTAGTGGTTATGGCGCTCGACTACTGACCCGAAGGCCGCGGTACCGAATCCCCGGCCACGGCAGCCGCATTTTCAGTGAAGGCTAAAATGCTTGAGGCCCGTGTACTTAGACTTAGGTGCACGTTGAAGAACCCCAGGTGATCGACATTTTCTGAGCCCTCCACTATGGTGTCCCTCACCATCATATCGTGGTTTTGGGACGTTAAACCCCAGATATTATTAGTATTATTATTACGTTGACATTTCACACAGCTTGGCCTGGCTTGACCGTAAGATTATCTGCATGAGTGGCGCAAACGATACGCATAATGTACTTGTGGTTGCCGCAAACAAAACCATAGCCTTCGAGATTCGTATTGCAAAGATGCCATGTATGACATAATTGGTTTTAAACTTGTCTTTAGTGCTGATGAAAGTCAGGCCTTCGAGACTGGCGCTTGTTTCCGTCGTTGCATTGGCGTGGATTCATCCTTATTTGTCGGAGGAGTTCACATGGTTTGCGGTCGAACTTGTCCCGCTGGTTGTGTTCAGGCCTTCAACTGTTCGTTGAAGGCCTGAAAGAAGGCCTGAGAATCGCATACGTTGAAGGCCTGAAAGAATAGCATACGTTGATTACATTTCTGTGAATGACACCGTTGTCAGCTCCGCGGTTCTATCCGTCGGCTAGATCATGAGTGAGTGTGCCAATGCGTGCACCAGTAATGATGTTTAGGAATTAGAGGAGCATTGGCCATTTTCTTCGACGATCGCTTTCGGGAGTACTTTCACGAGGCGTTTGACCGTCTTCGACGAGCCACATTGGCCCGACACTATGCCTGCAGTGCCAAGTTATCGCTCGGGGATGCAAAGGTATTGGCAATCTCTCAAAGGTATTGCCTAAAGTGACTGCTTGCCAGCACTGGATTTATTAAAGCGATATGACACTGCATATGCCAGTGATGTGATAGCTGCGCCAATTGCGCCAAATTGCGCCAAGACATGAAAGCTGCTACATCCTGCTACATCTCTGCTGTTTTGCGCCAAAACTGCGCCAAACTATAAGCACACTAGCGGAAAAACGTGCACAGCGCGCCGGCGGCAGCAAATCGCAACACTCCAAAGCTGCCGCGCAGCAAAATTTTCGTGCCGCGAGAGGAATGTGTTCGTGCATCATTTTTCTCGGCACGCTGCTCGGCGCTTTTTGGGGACATAACCATAACCGACATAACCCTCTCCAGACTGCTGCAAATTGGCGTGACCCCCCAAAAATGCACCTTGGAAGGAGCGGCTCGCCGCGAGCTGGTGTGACCGCACCGCCGCAGCAACATAGAAGTAAAATTTCAGTTGTTAGTACAGCGACGTCCACGCCTGTCTTATTTTTGCACCCTTTTTTTAAGTTCCGCTACTCGAACGAGTGTTATACCCTTGTCACACGGACAACCTTAACCGTGGTTAAGCTGACTACGGTTACGACTGACCACGGTTAGGGGTAGCTACACAGCAGAAATAACAGCATGGTTTTGCAGCGATAAAGCGACATGCTACACAAGAGGCACATTGAGGCCACGAAGACGCATCGGAATTCAGCAGGTGTACTGAAAACTCCAAAGACCTGCATAGCAGACGTATTTGGACATGACAAAAATTGCAACCCAATCCGTTCCAGGCTCTTTGAGAACCCAAGTAAACCAATTTAGGAGGCGTTGATGTAAACGTAACCGGCTGATACGAATTCGTGAAATTTCCCAGCCGAATTCCACTGTGTCGAATGGGCCGAAATTCGGATGTTCCGAACTCTTTTCCGCGTCGCGGCGGGTGATACGAACTTTGGTACCGAATCCGTCGAGCGACGGCCGAGAGCAGAATGCTGTTAGCTTCGGAAGTACGTGCGCGGCCAGTGCGCACACTGTCAGAACTGTGGTTATCGTTTGCCATAACCGCTGTGGGTGAAACTGCAGTCGCTCTTGACACTATCATGTATGGCGACGACGAAACTGACAGGACTCCGAAAGTGCACGTGCGTCCAACGCCCACCCAGTCCAAGTGGCGCTGCTTCCTGCAAACGCCGCGGACAAAATAGCGGCAGATGCGATTATAGATAGCAATACAGGCGACGTAGAACGTAGTTTTGAAGGCACGTGCGCAGCCAGCACAGGCGGATTGAAAACGGAACTACCGTTTGCCGCAACCGCCGGGCACGGAACCACGGTCGCTATCAACGCGATCATTGATAGCGACTACGAGCTCCGAAGGTACGCGGCTAACGCAGCGGTAGATTAAAAGCTATATAGTCGTAGAAAAAGGCACGAAGCAGTGGTGTAGCCAGGAGGGGCGCACCCCCCCCCCACAAAAATTTCTGCCTATGCTCCTGGCACGAAGCCTTTCGGCTTTCGTGTCGATCTTCGCTTGTCACTATGGTTGAGCGGACTTACTTCGTTTTCAGTTGGCCTCATGCGAAGCTTTGACGCGCGCTTTCACGGCAGCCAGCTGCGCCGTCCCTTATTTGTCCGTTCACGTGTGTCCCAGAAAGGCATACGCGAGTTCTTTTGACAGAAGTTAATGTTTTGTGCGTATATCGTGGTTTGAAAACAGGTCTTGCTAGTCTTTTGATGATACCAAATTTGGGCGATATAAATATTGTCGTTCCCCCTTCGGATTTGTATCACCGAGATTCTGCTGTAGTTCGGAAGCCCTACCTGCATTGTTAGTTTGGCCACTCTAAGCCATTATAAGACCGCAACACCAATGGCAGCCTGCATTGACACCCTCGTCCAATGTTTACGCTTACGGGGCTGTTAGGTGAACCAATGGTGTTATGCAAACAGCCATTATTGGACAGAACTTTTTATTTCAAAACAGTTCCTCCTTATTTGACTGTTTTGCTTGACATGGTTCACTTTCCCCCTTGGCAGTGAGCTTTTAGCTGATCCAAAAGCTGTTTTCCCTGCTCCCAAACGCGTTTTTGGCTACTCCAAAAGCCCTTTTACCTGCTCCAAAACGCACTTTTTGCTGCTCCAAAAACCTGCTCCAAAACAGCTTCAGTCAATCACATCACTGATATGCTCAAAAAACTTTTCGTGCTGATCGGGCACGAGTAAACACACCAGGCAATGTTGCACGGTTTTTTTCAGTCATAGGCGTTGAAATTAAGTTTTGCATCACAAAATATTTTTTTTTTTTCGTTTTTCCAGTTTCTCGGCTCTTACGTTTATTTCTTATGGTCCCTTCGAAAACGTATCACCGGGGTTCTGCTGTACATGGCTGCTTAAAACTTATTGCCGCAGTGCCCTTACCAAAAAAAAACTTGCAGTTGCAGTAAATGTGCCTGTTAGTTCCGATTGTTTTTGCTGGGAATTTATTCAATTCTTCACACACTCCAGCCTGCCAGAGAATAGCATCTTTTGAGTTCGGGATAACAGGGAGTGGGCTCTGCGATATCCTAAAACATGCGACGGCGTATTTTTTTCTCGCCGATCAAGATCGCTTGCAAGATGCTGTCCTTACCGGTGACATCCGTTTCCTAAACGAGCTTGATCCCCTTCTAGATAACTGAGAGATCATTGTGTTTGCTCTTACTGCCTCTACGTCTACTTATGCTTGTTACTTGACATGTGCCGGTAGCAATAGCACCAAAGGTAATTGGATTGGATGAGACAAAGAGGCGAGGCTGTTTTTCTTCAGTGGAAAAAACCAAATGGCGATGACTACATTAGAGCTAAGTGCTCAAATATGCACAACACCTCTGACTGCTCAAGAGCACGGCACACACGCATTCGCAGACGGCATCAAGGCGTGATTTGTGAATCATTGTTATGCTTGTTTCCTGCAGATTCACTTTGGAAAATGCTGAGGTCCTATGCCTTTGACCCGAAGTGAGTTTCCCCTTATTCTTTTTGCGCCATTGGGGAATGGTTTACGCTGAAGGTAGCTTCAAAGGGTCTGTGCTTGTTGGTCAGTTAGGTTATATTGCCAGTTCAGGCCCTACCGTTTGAGAGGTCAGCCACTGGCGTTTTAAAAAGTTTGTACCATTGCTTTGGAAGTACATTACTATGGGATATCTATTTTTAATCGGTGATAGTCTGCAATACTGTTAGCTCAGGAATGTCCTGTGGCATTTTTTTTTTACTTCCTCAAGCTACAGTAATTTTTTTTTTCAAATCTAATCAAATGTTTATTTCATATTATATATACAGATAACGAACACTTGTCAAACCTGTAGCCAAAGGCTAATTGAAGGTCCGATAAAAAAAGATACCTAGGAAATACTAGCACAGCAGGGAAAAAAAAAACAGCAGTAGTAATACACTATGACTTCTTTATAACAAAGTCACATCTGACACGAAAATAACTTCGTTATATAAAAAAATTCGTTATAAATGTACATTCATAACACTGTATCTATGACAAGACTATTTTTAAATTACTTTGTTATAACCGATAATTCGCTATATCCATGTTTGTTTTATCGAGGTTTGAGTGTAATTGCAATAAACAAAAAAAGTCAATCTTGATATCTCAAATGAATGGAAATAATTAAATGAACCAAGAACTGACATACACCTGAGTACTGAAGAACAAGGAAAGGGCTACGTACAGATACAGGAAAAGAGCTACTTCAATTTTAGGATGTATGCTGTTGTGAATATCTTATACGTCAAGGAAAATATGCAGCACAAATATCAGTTAAACCTGAATTAGTCAACAGACATATCTTCCTAACTACAGCATGCACATAATGAGTAAAACCAGAGAAATAGTGCCTTTCTGTTACATAATATAATACAACGGTATCGCGGTACAGTAATTACACAGAATGAGAATTAAAAAAATATAATTTATCACCCTGTACAGAGCTATTAAAGAATTTATGAATGACTCTGTCTTTAACAAAGAAAGAAATATTGCTTCAGGGCGCTAAGGAAGTTCGCAGAATCTGTTCCAAGTCTTAATTCCTGTGAACTGTAGCATACGTTCACCATACACATTATTACTAGGCTCAAGATTGAAAGGACCTGCAGTAGGTCAGGCTGGCAGTTTGCAAATTTCTGAGCGGATGCTTCCTGTGGGTGCACGTGCATTTTCGTCAGACTCGAGAAAGAAGTGTAACTGCAGCAGTTCAAGAAAAGAGTGAGCTTCTGTGACAGGAGTTCGTCAACTTTGAGGTCCCTTACAAACTTTTGCTGCAGATAAGGTATGTAGATGTACAAAAGAAGATGGTGGTTATGGAGAGCACTGTGCAGGATGTATGTAGCTGGGCTTGGTCAACTGCTTTCAGCCCTCTAGCCATCCTCTCTGGCTGACAACCGCGTGCTATGATTGGTCTTTGTGGGTGATGTACCTTCGGTTGTGAGGCAGGCCGAGTAGCCTAAGCATTTCTAGAGAGCGCCACTCAAGCCTAAACTGGAAGTAGCCACCAACATGTTCAAAGCAAAAAAGACAAGAAAATGCCCAAGTTCATTACGTGCAGCTAAGTAACTCATGGGCCGGGTGTTACCCTCTTGCCATTCTGCTTGTGTAGCTTCTGGCGCGCCCATCAGGGCAAAAACAAAGAGACAAAGCCACTCTGCTGGTACAGTAACTACCTGTTACTGCTTATAGTACTCGAAGGATTCGAAAAATTTTTTGTGCCAGAAGAGCTGCGAGGCGGTCATCCTGTGGTGAGGTCATTTTGTGGTTCCTTAGAAAGCTGTTTCAGTGTCCCTTTAATATGACATTTTTGTGACATGCCGTATGATGGACACTTGTGCATGTGTGTGCGTGCATACTGTGAGCTTTCCTTCTATGCTTCTCATCCTTCAGTACCCTCTCCCCCCATTTCATTGCAGGGTAGTCAGCCAGGCTCTCTTATGTTAACCTCTCTGCCTTTTTCTTATGACTTCTCGCCCTTTCTCCCTCAAGCTGCTGAGCTATCAACAATCTGTTGCCTGTATGCAAGCATTTGTGAAATGCTCGGCTGTTTATGGCTGGCTATGTCGTATGCTCTTCGTTCTTGTTTTCAGCGTGACAGATCCAACCTTTGGTGACGTGAGGAAGCTGATATGTGTAGAGCTTGTCAAGCAGGCGTACCTCGAGCAGTCGGTGATTCTAGGGTCTGATCCACCATTGAATCAGTACCACTGGGGCATGCGGGCGAAGAAGGAAATCTCAAAGCGCTCTGTCCTTGAAATAGTCTGCAAGGTATGTTCAATTTCACCCGCAGGCTTTGCTTCCACGATGTTCTAAGGTCTGAGACGTGTTCTGAGCATGCTGAGTCAGATTTGTTTGTATACCCACGTGTCTGATGCGTCATGCTAGAGTATTACATGACCAAAGACTGTGAGTATAAAAAGAGAAATAATAAGATGAAAAGAAAAGGTGTAAACAAAATATAGCAAATAAAAATGGGTGCTTACTAGCAAAGGAGGAAGAAAGTAATTTGCAATAACAACCAAATTTGTAATGCTTAATACGTAGGGGCATGAATATGTTTAAAATTGTGTCCACAAATTGATTATGGTATGCGATTGCTGATAGATTTGCACTTGGTTCACACACCATTCATCAGGTGGTTTGCATATACAGTAAAAGCTCGTGAATTTGACCCCCATTAATTAGGAAAATCGGATAATTCAGACCTTTTTCCCTATCTCGGCCAGCATATGTATTGTTTGATGACATCAAACTCTCGTTAATTCGGTCATATTTGGCTGCAACCCGGTTAATTCGGACGACCCTCGGAGCGCGCCTAGCACAAAGTGCCGTAACTCTGCAACACAAAGGAGTGAAAATGCCGTTTGTGAACAACTGAAACGGCTGCGGGACTTGGAAAGGCATGGTCGCCATCCACAACCTTGCCACAATCGCGTTTTTGGCGACCAAAGCTTCAGCGGCTGTGGCAAACTTGTTTAGTTTTCAATTTCACTTATTGCACACGCACTGTGTGAGTGCTATCTATGATCACGCCGATAGCGACTGCGGTCAAAGCTGCGACAAGCAGTAGTTTCATTTTCATCGTGTGCCTTCAGAACTGCATAGTTGCCATCCGTGATTGTACATTAGCGAGCGAGGTTTATTCAGCAGTTTCGTTTCGACCCTGGGTGTATGCTGCCCACATGCCTTCAGAACTGCATAAACACTACAATAGTGTCTTTGGCGGCCCCAGTTTCGTCCAGAACGAATGCAGCACTCAGTAGCTTCGTTTTCACTATGAACAAGCTTTTACTGTATTTGATATTGCTCAAGTATTTGGAACTAATCAGATGTTTGAGAGAGTACTATTTGTGAGCGCCAGCTCTTTTGTTGCTGTTATTGATGATGTAGCTAGCAAGGCTGATCGACATTGTATCAGGCTTCAGGCATTATTCACTGCTATTGATGGCAGCACAATATTGGGTCTTTTGTGATGAATCCTTACCAAATATCTGAACTTTGTCATTCCAATATTGGGGGACCTTTTATTCAACCTGTGACTTTGTTTTATGTGCCGTCGTGATGTGCATCACGACGTGAAATAGGGCACAGTATGCTGTCCACAGGCTGTCACAAAGTCGAAGCACTTTTTAATGTGCAATCGTGCAGCGTGGTGGAATGGTAGACGTCGACATCAATTTTACGATTCAGGCAGTTCTTGGCCTCCACACATTATGGCCTGCCTTTATAGACAGTAGGCTCACCATGTTCAGCCTTACGACCCAACTACTAACTACCAAAAGGAAACTAATCTTACTGCACAGAGGATGCAAAGTCCAAAACCAAGAGAAAAAAAGTTTTCTGTCCTCGTCAACTTGTAACTTGTGAGATATAGAGATGGATAATGTGGGAAGACCTAATGAAAATCTTCAAACAGTCACTAATATCAACATATTAGTGACTGTTTGAAGATTTTATATGTTTTGAAGATATTAACATATTATTTTGCATGCAGCATATTCAGTTCATGTTGTTGAGCTTGTTCATGCTTGAGCAAAATGGTTAGGACGTTAACAAAAGGCGAAGAATTCAGGACAGGAAATTGCATCGTAAGTGGCTCTTTTTTCTGCCCTGCATTCTTCACCTTGTGTTGCGTCATAACCATTTCACTCAGATGTGTGCCAAGGACAGTTATTATTGGGAACAAAGCAGGGGGCATGTGGTACCTCCAAATGTTCTAAAGCTAGACAGTGTTGTGAAGTGATTTCATGTGAACTTGTTAATGACAATGCCTGTATGTCCTGGTCATTTGACGGGATCATAGTGTTGTCCTTTAGATGTGTATGACCGATGAAACTGCTTGTCCGTGCAGATTATGGGCCAGGGAGCACAACCGGAACACTGGGCGTCGGTTTACGATGAAGTTGTGCGTTCAGAAAATGCCAACTGACGAGGAACCTGGTGCCAGCTTTCCACATTGTTCACACATTAATTCAGTTATTGCCCAGAATTTTTTTCTTTCGTTTCTGCACATTTTGAGAAAGGCAGTTTAGCTCCTCAGAGAAGATATGAAAATTGGGAGGAGAAAGGTGAAATGTTTGTAGTGTCTGTTTCTACTGTTTCAGCATACCAGTACCCATTCAAACTGACCTCGTAGAAGTATGGACATGAATGGGAATGGAGCTGTTAGCCCATGTTTTGTTCCTTCTAGGTAGTGTGAGAGTTTGTTGAAAGGATAGAAACAGACTACATAAGTGCTGTGCCTCTATATTTCTAGTTTGTGTTGTCTAATACGCAAAAGTAGAATTTTAAACTGCAAACGAGTGCTTCTTACAAAGAAAGATTGTTTCAACTTAATTGTAGTTATATAATGCAAATATTGTTTCTATCTGGCATCTCTACTACTTGTTTTGTGAGCGAGACCTGCTACAGCCCGGAATTTTCTTTTTCACGGTAAGGGCAGCACCTCAAAATTTTCATTTCTGCTTGAACTATAATTTTTTTGCCTTTGCTTCCCACACACAGAGAAAAATACTGTGATATGTACATACTTCACTGACTTTACTTGCCAGGAGGCTTGACCATGAAATGTCCTTTTGTAAATAGTACTGTAAATAGTAAAGGTGTATAAATGTTTGATACCTGATGCCCAAACGTGATTTATTATCTTCTATTAAAGATTACATCGTGCTTCTTTTGCTTGATGTGACTGGAGTTCTAGCTTGTCTGGTATTGTGGCATATGCAGGGGCATTTGTAATCGCATCTTGTGACACGGTAATCACATCTTGTGACACCTTGTCTAAACCTAATTATAGACATTTTTCTTTTATACCTCGGAACAGTAGCGCAAAGAATCGCACAGACGACGGCAGAGCAAGACGGGACACAGGCCTCGTGCCGCTCTTAGTGCTGTGTCCCGTGTTGCTCTGTCCTCGTCTGTGTGATTTTTTGCGCTACTGTTCCAAGTTATGCACTACCAACTAGCCCACCAGTCTGTCCTTATAAACTTCTTTTATACAAGAAGAAAATTGAAAAGGGGACATGTTCACGTTGCTGCTGCCGAAAATGTACACCAGCTGCAAAGTAGTAGTGTTTGTTAAGGCAGTAGTGGTTCTGGTCGGGTTCTGCGCTACCAGGTGGCAGCACCATCCTGGCCGGTAACTTCCGGCAACCCGTTCTTGCATTGACACTGAGAAGTTTGTGGACAAGCCTTGTGGATCACCTTGGTGTCGTAACCAACAGTATGGTCAGAAGGTAGCAATACAAACTATGAACACTGACACTTATGAAATCCCAGTGATCAGCTTCTTGAAATGACTACCTATCATCTATGTAATGATTGTAGGTGTTACTTCTGCATCACTTGTAAAATCGCTTGGGATAGCTTGTCAATATTGCAGCTGTAAAGGTGCCCCCAGAAAGCTTATTTGAAGGCGACTTAGTTTCACTTTAATAAAAGGCACTAAAGGAAAATATTAAGGTAACTATATTGTAGGATTGTTCTCGTAATGACAAATTTGTCATTCATAAGTGGCAGAGAAGAAGGAAACGTGGGTTTTGCGTAAGTGTCCTTCTCCGCTGACATTGGCGTGAGCTTTCAGCGAATGACATGCGATTAATTGGTGCTCTCATTACATCACATGGCTTTCATGCAATCTCGGTCATTCAGTTTTTCTGCAGGTATTTGTTATCGTACTTTTCTATCTTAGTTTGAGAACACTCTCGCAACATCAGATCTGGCATTGTTCTTGAAGATCGTTTACCACCTGTTCACTGGTTTGTCGTTGGGCTAATGGATGATCGGTACTATTTAGAATCTGCAGCTTCACAGCGGTAATATTTTAGAAGATTTTATGAGGTCTGAAAACAAACAGCTGTGCATACTGTCATTCAGCGACCACGCTTGCTGTTTTTTATACTGTGTTGAGTTGTGTTGCTCTAGGTGCGCTCTTTGTGCGCCGCAGTTCACACAAGAAACTGTGAACCTTCAGCGGTTGATTCCAAAAGTGCGTGGATATTTTGTAAGCACAATTTTTCGGTCTGAGAAGCCACAAAAAGTAAGAGTCCCTCTTCCAGCAATGCCAAGAAGCGATAGCGATGCCGATAGGCCTCCTCGTGAACCGGTCATTACGCTCAACGTTCTGCTTTTACAGGAGTGGGTGCAACTGTGGTTAACTATCTTCATTTTGACAATTTCAACCGTTTTTTAATATAAAAAGCAGGTACAATAATTTTCTAGCGCTCGTCGTCACATGAAGTCCCTTTACCACCTCGCGAGCCAGGCGCTGCTGGTACTTCTCCAACTCGTCTGCAGGTGCCGCTAGGCCCTCGCCTAACGACGTTCATGCTGCCGCTCATGAGCATCGGATCAGAAGCCAAGTGAAGGCGGTGCCACTGCTCTGCTCACCACGAGCAAAGGCCTATCTGCACATTTTAAGCTAGAAAAGGTTATAATAAAAAAGAAGTGTACTGCATTTCAACACTAATATAGAAACCATCAACTGCGGACATCAGTAAAAGGTCACGTTGGAATCATACGCATCTTTGCTTTCTTGCCGTGTGGGGCACCAAAAGTCATTTTTCGCAACTTTAGTGAAATAAAAATACGAATCCACGTTTAATCAGAAAAGCAGGGTTCGTTTTATCCAATATACAACAGACAATCTTTCCATTGATAAGAGTTATCTCAGTTGGTGTTCTGAGTGGTTGTCTGTCCCTTTAACAGTAACAGATGGGATTCGAAGAGAAGGCAGGCATGCCAGGGGGAGGCGGAAAGTCAGGTGGGCAGAGGAGATTAAGAAGTTTGTGGGGATAACATGGCTGCAGCAAGCACTGGACTGGGTTAATCGGAGAAATGTGGAAGAGGCCTTTGCTCCGCAGTGGGCATAGTTGCGCTGATGATGGAGTAGAGGAGAACCAGAGTGACACCGAATGAAGGTTGCTTACTTGGCCACACATGGGTGTGTTTTAACCCTTTCCCTCCCGTTGACGAGTATAGCCGATGAGATTTTTTTACCAAAATGGCCGATGACAACTATACTCGTCATCAACAAAAATTTGTCCCACGTGGAACCAATGGCGACTACACTCATCATAGTTGCGTTTCTTTACGCTAGATGGCCACAATTGTCCTTCTTATGCAATCTGTGTCTCGGCTTTCATTTTATAGCCATTTTTCATTGTATTTCCATGCGGTGAAGCCATCTTTCAGTTATCTTTCTTTACCTAATTGGTGAAATGGAGGAGCTCCACTGAATTGAAAGAATGGTATCGTTTTATTCTGAAAAAGGAAACTCCACAAATTGAGCGACAAATATTTTTAGATGCGAAGCAGCTTTTGCGCTGGGCTTTGTCCGTAGTTCCAGTGGTGACTGTCCGCTTTATAAAACCTACCATAGCCATCTGTAACATATTGAGCGCGCGCTCGCGCCAAGGAGAAGTCTTCTTCGTCTTCTTCTTCGACCGCCTTGATGATGATACGTGCCGAGCACTTTAGGGGCCCGGGCTGCCGTATGCTGGCCTAGCTTGGCGTAACGCAGACATAACTACATGTGCTGGCACACGCTAGCGCGTTCGGGCCTGTGTGAGGGGCTGGGTAAGACGTTGTGGCCTCTCCCCCTTACACTCTCTCAGCAATCGTGATGGCGTCGGCAAACGAGATTCTGCAGACGTGCAATGAACCCGCGTGGCGTGCTCCAACAAGAGTTCGGGACGAGTAACAGCAACAGCAACTACAGTGAATTTATGGTGTGCTCCACATGCAAGGACGTGTTAACATCGGGCAAGGTGCCCGTGATGAACGGAACTTTAAGTCGACCCATGTGCTCCTTTGCATCCCCATGGTTCCCTTTAGTGGGGGATGGTGAAATTTTTTTGGTAAATTTGGTACAATTTTCTTTTTTTATGGTAGGGAAAGGGTTAAGCAGTAATACGATGAAATTATAACTTACAAAATGAAGATAAAGTTTGTGTACTCGGAAGAATGCGCTTTTTCTGGGAGTCGATAATAAAGTCTCGCAGCTCTTCTAGGGTGGATAGTAAAATAAGGTTAGTCCAACTGGATTTCTTGGACTGTACAGAAGTCATTTGTACTCTTGTTTATAGGGGATCTGAGTAAATAGTCTGCAGCAAAACTTTGCAGGAAATTGCATTATAAAAGCTTGCATCAAATTGGGACCAAATTAGGACCTCGTATGAAATTCTTTTTTCCAGCATAGCCTAAACGTAAATATTTTAGAGTAATGACACATGCCACTGGCCTGATATGGCAAATATATTACTATTCGAGCACACAAGTGGAGGTGTCTTTGTGATAAGAAAAATTCTCTTTTACCGAACAGAATTAAAGTAAAATTTTGTTAAGTGCAGCGTCAAGGGACTTGTGAAAAAAAAACGTAGTTCTTATTGTTTCAATTCGTAGCCAAATTACCCGAATTTGTGTTTGGTGAGTCTTCACTGTTTATTGAAGATGGCTTTCTAGACAGAAGAAAGGTGTTGCGAGAATATACTTCAGATTGTCCCACTTTGGGGAAAAATTCTTTAGAGCTTGCTTCTGCAGTTTTGTTAAGGTCTTTTTTTTTTGGCCTTACATTAATACAAAACCAATCAAGTGACCATTGTTCCTTTTTAGCAGCAATTCCATTTATCTCCGCTTACCTAGATTCTACTCTGCAGACAAAAACCACAGACTAACCGGAATGCTCTTGTTCATTAGTTTGACCTCCCTACTGTTGCAAGTGTTTCGGTCATCTGGGAAAAAACCTGTATGGTCTGCATAGCTTCGACTGGATTACAATTTTTCCTTTTGTGCAACTGGCTAGTTGCAATAGCTGGCTAGAATGCAATAGTATGCCAACATGTGGCTTGTTACGTAGTAATGACACCTTAGTTCTGACATGCCGAAGAAACTTGGTTAAATGAAGGTCCCATTGTTTAATGCTTTGTACGCAGCTACACATTTTTGTTTTGGACAACATGCTCTAAAGAAATCGTGTTGATGAGGCCAAACTGAGATAAAGTATCGAGCAGCTCTGACAAACCTACTGCAATCAATGTTGCTGCCATTTGATTTCGTGATAGGCTAATATTAGCTCACTGGGGACTGCAGGAAGTGCACAAGGTAGCACAAGCATAGAAACCAGGGAGTAAGGTTTAAAGGGGTCCTGCAACAATGTTTCTGCATGGTCAGAAAATGCTGCTGATCGGTAGTCGAGGGTCCTGAGAACACGCGAGCCAAGCATTACAGTGCAGCGTGTGGTCTGGAACTTACAATTAATTCTCAGTCAGCTAAAAATCGCTCCATCTTCTCTTTACAAATGATGCCATAAAACCAAGTTAACCGCGCCATAAACCCAAAGTTCACGACCATTGGCTGTACTGAGCATAGCAAGCTGCATATGTATCGCCGCTGCTGCGGGATGCTGCCACATGCCCGCTGTCGATCACACTGAAAGTAAGCCATGTGTTTGAAGAAAAAAAAAAGAATGTGCTCAAGGTCATGATGCGTGCTGCGTGTCATGACCTTTTTGCCTGGAGACCAAAGAGCTGCTAGCCCCCTTGTAAGCTCACAGTACAGAATGCTTTGGTCTACCTGAGAAGACAATGAGAAATGCTTGTTTTTTTTATTAAGGCTTAACATAGGGTAACGAATAAACTACACCACACCAGTACACAGAGTTAGAAAGGCGACAAAAAAAAAACGCAATTGTTTATTACATGAGAATATTAAACGGAATTATTTCACAGAATGCTAGAAAAAGCGCACGTTCACAGAACATTCATCTTCGCATGGCAAGAGACACCCGTTCGAGAGTCTTAAAGTAGTCCTTCAACTTCTGGTTCAGTTTCTGATATTGGCTTTCCGTGTTGGCCGAGCTCTTCAGTGCCACGAGGAGGCGGTCGAAAGTTGTGTGGGGCAACCAGACAGGAGGGGAGCTGGCATGCAGTGCCGAGGTCAAGCCAAAGTATTCTTTTCCTTTTCCCAGCACAGCATCGACGTACTCGATCGATATGTCTGTCGCCTCTTCCAAGCGCGAATACACCATCAGAAGCCGCAAGAGTTCCGGAGCGTCGCGCTCCTTGTAGGATTCAGTCAGCCAAGGTGGAAGCAAGAAGCCGTTGCACAAAAGCTTGCTCGCAACGAGGCGGTGGTAACGAGTCGTTCCTGGCTCTTTTTCGTACTGCTCCAGGTAGTGTCGAAGGAGGAGCCACGCCTGTCCAGGAATGTCTAGCACTGCCTTCGGATTTTCGATGATCCACTGCGGATTGATGGCCCTAGCACTCTGCATCGTTTGCACGGGCGAGCTTTTTATACACTGCTGGACGACTCCCTCAAACACGGGATCGAGGTTCATAGAAAACTGCTTGCAAATGTGAATGGCAATGTTGAAGTGGCCGGAGCCCACCAGAAGAAGAACAGTTTCGTCGGGAGAGAGCGGCAACGTTATGGGATCTCTGCTAGAGCTGCTGAGCAGAAGCCACGCACGCACCAGACTCAACTTACGCCGGATGTCTTCAACTTGGATCACCTCTACTTTCCTGGTCGGTGCATGTGGAATCTCTTCGCCCATGCTGTCGCGCTTTGGCGACCGATCTGCTGCCCTGCCAACGGGTAGTGGCATGGCGACCCAGGCATCTTCAGGCTTCACAAGCAGCAAGCAGTTGATGGCAGCAAGGAGGCACAGTTCTTGCCGCTTGAGGGCTTCCAGCGTGCCAGCTTCCTGCTGAAGCCGGAAGGCGTGCTCGTACATTGCCGACGCAGCTCTTCGATACTTCTTTGCATTGATGTGCATGCAATACAGAACATCGTAGTAATGCCGTTCCAGAACATCAGTTGCTCTTGCACGTGCTTCCAGGATGCGGATGACGTCGCTTTCAACGCCTTTGAATGGGAAGTTGACTAATGTCGAAAGCTGACCCCTTTCACACAATACAATGACTAACTGTTGCAGGCAATTGTTGCGGTCATCAGCGAGGGGATTTTGTATCATGGCATGATAAGCTTCAGTGATGTGACCCAGCTGCAGTTGGTGCTTAAACAGCAGTGACCACAACCCAGGGACGTGGGAGTCATCCTTGGGCGTGCACTTCAGAGCTGCTTCTGCCAGAGTGATTACACATTCGGGGGCATCTGTGAATGCCTTGATCACTTGCCGATAGTACAGGGGCAGCAGGGATTGTTCGGATGGTGGATCACTGCTTCCCACTCTCTGAATCTGCTGCATTATGTAAGGTTCTGTGGGGACGTGCTCATTTGCCAGCTTCTGGTAGAGCATGCAAGCCTTGTGGAACTCATGACACACTAGAAAGCTGGTGGCTAGGAGGTACATTCTAGTCTCCCGATTGTTGTCGCACCAGTCTGTCAACAGCCGGACATACTCCTGCAACTGGAGGTGCTGAGAGAGCTCTAGCAAGGACCTCAGGAAAACACAGTTATCCGAAAGAGGCCAGATAAGCTCTGCGGCTGTGGATATGAACGACGGAAGGATGGGCGCCCAGATTTGGCTTGCCTCAGGTGGGCCCTTTTCGCAGAGTTGTCGCCTCACCGCCTCTCCACCTCCATTCCTCAGGAAGATCCAGACAAGGCCGCACTGTTCTGCATTCTGGCTGATGACGCCAAAACCGTCGGCGCCGCTGCTTATGGACATCCCTTTGATGCCACCTTCGAGGGGATTCGACAGAGGGCTGCCTTCGGATTCTGTGACCCACAGGGCTGCGTAGTACGCCTGCACAAGTCTCTGCGTCTCGGGAATGAGCTTTCGCCCGATTAGGCTTAGTTGACGGTCCAAAGCACCCCTGTTCTGTCCAGCAGCAACTATAAGACCCTGCAGCACCAGCAGATTTCGGCAGAACGTAAAACGAAACTGCATCACTTGTTGCAGACACCCGGCAATGAAACTGCAACCAGTTGCGCTCCCAAACAAAGACTGCCACGCATTGGAGTGGAGACCTTGCAGTCTTGTGCATGGGCTCACTTGTGAAAGGTTCATGGAATCGATAAGATTCTTCAGTGATGGCAAGTTAGTGTGAACGGTGTCAATGATTTTTTTCACTACGATGCTGTACTCCGGGCTCAAAAGGTGGAAAACGACCCTGTCAATCAGGCCCTGAATGTCCTCCACGAAATGCAGGCCTTGTGAAAACTCGGCCAACACCTCCTGAGTCAAACATGAATCGATCATCTTGAGGCAGGACGCAAGAATTTGAACACCTTCATCTGCCACTTCACTGCACCATGGTGGAAGTACTTCAGAGAGCATACAGCTTTCTTGCCACTCGCATGGCCTCAGCAAGGACACGTGGTCACGTCGAATGAGGGCTGCCATCCCCGTGTTTGGGTCCACAAACAAACCGAGTGGTTTCAGGCCCACGGCGTGATATTCCGTGCAGGCGTAATCAAATTTTCCCCAATGATGCGAGGCCAGGCTCACGTAGTCTTGGTCGCCAAGCTCAAGCTCCGCAATGCCGGCACGAATTTCCGCTTCAATGGTGATCATGATTTCCTCTTTTAGACTACGGCCGCCGTGATCAGCAGAGTGCTCTCCACGCCGGGCGTACGTCCCCAATACTTTCCAAAGGGTGTTGAAGGAGTAGACACTTCGTCCAATGATTTTCTCGAGGTAGTGTTCTCGCGGGTCCAGTGGGGCAGGCACGTAGTCCTTCTCTGGCGGGACACTGGGCTGCAGGTGGACGCCGGCCCATTTGCCGCTGGGGCTGTCGAGCGCGTCGATGCACACGGTGCAGACGAGCGGCTCGTCGTTTTCCTGGACCCACAGGGTCCAGAGAGTCGAACCCATGAGACAAAAGTCGACGAGGTCGTTCTCCGGGGCCCGGACGCTCGCCAGGAGAACCAACTTGTAGCCGCCGCCCTGAGGCTGGATCGGCTGGAAGACGAAGAACTGGTTGCCCTCCGGAAAGCATGCGTAGACGCCGAGGTAGACGTCTACGCCCGACGACGAGCTGTCGGTCGCCTTCACCATACACGACTGGCGGCCGCCGAGTCCCGACGACGTGGACTTGGACGCCGGCCAGTGGTCCAGCACGGAACACACGGAGAGCAAGTCTTGGCTCCTGTACGACCACTGCCGGATGCGCAGGTCCCTGGACAGGGCGAAGATGAAGATGTCGTCGTCCGCCTGGTGGCACACGAGACTTAGGGACGCCTCGTCTCCTCGCATCGACGCCGGAAGGATGCCGCTCAGAAAGCGAGTCACGCTGGCGCTCTTTCGAATCTCCATGGTGGACACCTTGCCGCCCGCATCCTGCGGGTCGATGGACACCACGAAGAGCGTGGAAGTGTTAGTACCGAGCACGAAGATGGCTTCGCCATTGGCTCCCAGCCAGCTGCACGAGTTGTGTGACAGTGTGGTACCGAGACCGGCGTGGTTCAGTACGTGGTAGTCTCTAAGCAGCGTAGCCGACGTGTCGAAGAAGACGGATCGCATGCTGTACGGAGAGGCGGACCCGATGTTCGGATTCAGCAAACGAGGGTGCGGAAAGGAGAGCCGGTGCACACTCGCTATGGTCGCGGCGAGAACGACCAGGTTGCTTCGGGTCTCGAAGACGGACACGCCTTCCAGCAGCGGCGTGTGCTGGAAGCGCAGACGCAGCCTGTTCCCGATGAGATCCACGTCCAGCGACTCCTCGGTCAGCTCCAAAACGTTGTGGTTGGTCTTCCAGTAGATGAATCGGTTGCGCGTCGCTATGCCGGACGCCGGGTCTTCTTGGTAAGCGTAGCCTCCGGCGCGCTCGGTGAGCTTGATGTCTTCGAGCGTACTCTGAGCCGCACCCGTGTTGATGGTGAGCTCTTTCCATTTCGGTGGCGACGTCTCGCGCAAAGGGACCTCGACGAACTTCACGTATTTGTTGCCTTCGAGCATCGTGAAGGTGGTCGTGTTTGGAACTGTTCCATGCGTTCCAAAGCGCGCGCTGGTAACTAGGCTGGTACTGCGTGAAGCTTGTTGTAACACAAAGTTGCGGCGCTAGTAGACAGTCACTGAAATGAATGCGTATTTTTCTTGTAAACCACCTAACACGTTCCAAATTTGCACAAGTTTCACTTAAACCAATTATTTAAAAATTTGTAAATTATTTAGTATAAAGCATAAATATACATTTTTTGCACGCTTGAGTGATGGCGCGTCAAGCAGTCGTCGCAGCTTGTCAATGGCGGCTGCAGCAGCGACTAGCGGCGCGGTAAGCTCCACGAATTTCTTTTTCTAAACACGTTTTATTCCCCGCACCACGGTCCCAAGTGTATTTCTCAATCACTGAACGATCCAAAGTTTGCGTAGTCGTGTACTGGTTTACACGTTTGTTGTTGTTAATTGCTTTTAGTTGATGCGTTCGTGCAAGTGAGGCCGGTCGCGTTTTGAACAGCTTGTCAAGTCAGACCCGCGTTTTATAACATCCCTTAGCGATTTGACGGTTTGTGTTTACGCTAGTGTTTTGCGTCAACGTTTGTTCAAACGTCACTTACTTTCTGTCGCTACAGCAGAGCTCCAGCAGCAGCAGCAGCAGCGGGAGCAGTAATCAGGGTCAGGAGTTCATAGTCCGGATACCCAAGTAAGTGCAGCTTCTCTTGCGTGTGCATTGAATATACTGATTACACTGATTGTCCTCGTCGCGCGGTCGATCGCGTGGCAGTCTTTCTCGTTACACGCGTCGACGTATCTTTTTTTCACGTGCAGTGTTGTGCCGTTTCATCCAGGCAAACCAAGAAAAGATATCATGTCATGCGGTTCAATGCTGCGCACAAACAAGACATATCCAAGTGGTCGCAGGTGAGATGCACGCGTGCGTGTCAAAACGCCTCGCTGTGTTTGAGTTTCTGAGCCTTATGGTCTTGATGATAACTGAGTTCCGTGTTACTAACATACGGACGGGTTTGCGTGCGCATAAATGTCTGATAACGTGGACGAGAGGACGACCGCCGCCGTAGCTCAATTGGTAGAGCATTGGGCACGTTATGCGAAGGTAGCAGGTTCGGTCCCTGCCGGCGGCAACTTTGTCTAATTTGATTTCTTCACATATTTATTATGATTACTACAATACACTTAAAACAGTGCAATTAACATCTCCAATGCCCTTCTGGGCTTCATTATCTGTTGGTTCTCATTAAGGTTGCTTCAAACAAAGGAACGAGCCCTCAAAAATTCCCTTCTTTCATAAACCTAAGGACAAATGTGACGTCACACGCGAGTGGTTCTAGACGCGGTCTTTTGAAAACGCTGCGTCCCCTGCTTATAACGATAAAAACATCCGTCGCTGTCACGTTCTGCAGAACTTAAATTGCGAAAGAAAAGATCTACAATAACTGTCAATGTAGCTCATTGCTTGAAGCCCGGATGGGAGTATTGCGGACGAAGACGTACTGAGATAAGTACAAAGAAATAGACGCACTATGCGGTGCATGTGGAGAGGAGGAAACGGTTTAACACAGATAACTTTCTGTAAAGGGCTTCACCATGCAGGCCATGGCAATGGGGACTGAATTTTTCAAAGCATTGGGGCTTGGGTAGAGTGAAGGCTTTAAGCGGGTAGAAATAATCAAGAGATTATCTGATTGGTGGTTAAAATCAAGGCAGGAGTGAAGTTTAGTCCTTCACTACATAGACTTGGTAATTGACTATGGGTTACGGCCAGGTGGTGCAAGGTGCTGCTCAAAAGGGTACAGCCCCATTCATCCATCCAAGAGAGAAATAATGTTTTCCCATCCATGAAGGCATTGCGCATGTTTTAATGTAAAATAAAGGACTTTCTGCTAGTTGAATTTCATGGAGAGATAGCCTTACGTGATGGGATACATAGAATTCGCCACTGCCGCTTGGCATGTAGACATCTAATTTCTTATTGTCCGTTGTGATGAGAGATTTCTACCACTGGTACAAGAATATTCGCAATAGCAGGTTAGAATGCACAGCAGACAATATGAAGCTTGTACAGCTGTGGCTATGCTTTAAGCATGCGGGTATGTCTTAAACACAAATATTAACAGCAATGCTTCTGTTTTTAATGACACCGAGGAGTGAGTTGCATTTGGACATGCCGGTAGATAGTACACGCTCAGGCAAGAGCAGTTTCGTCTTCTGGTTGCCTTACTGTACTCCATGCTATAGTTTTTGTAGTGTCTTCATTGCAGCAGGGAATAGCTCAGTGTTTGCATGAGCAAGTACCTGATGTGGTTACTTGTGCAGGCTGAGTAAAAGAATGAAGAAAAGTTACACACTCCAAAGCTTATCCGGCTGCGTAATGCGGTTCTTAATACATTCTTCAGATTTATTTCATTTTTGTTTACAGCCATTGCGGCTCCTCATGCCCAAGCTTGCACGGGCATTTGCAACCCATGAAACATGCACAATTGTACATTTTCATAGCCGAACTTCTTGTGTAGCTTCCGCAGTGTTGGACGCTGTATATGAAACAAATGGGGTACAGTGCTCAGGAAACGGCTGTTGATCATATGAAAAAAAAAAAAAGTAACGTCACTAGTTCCTGCAGTTTTATTGTGAGCTTGTATTGTAGTTGTGATGCAAGCTGTTTCAGACTAGGTTTGCCGTATTTTTGCGCCTTCAGATTCGCATGGAGAGGGAGAATAACATGAAGGAGTTCAAGATGGAGGACGAAATGCCCAAGTTTGGCGCGGGCAGCGAGTTTGGCCGGGACCAGAAGGAAGAGGCCCGACGCAAGAAGTACGGCATCATCATGAAGAAGTACAACCCCGACGACCAGCCTTGGCTCCTCAGGGTCGGCGGTAAAGGAGGGAAAAAGTAAGTGTCTACACCTTGATCCTAACCACTGGATTACTATCTATTGTGAGCAAGGAAGCGTTGGCCGGGGCAGCTCTGCGTAGATTCACTGGTGTCCGGGCCAGGCCGTACGTCGCTGTTGTGCTTGATAATCGTGCTTTATCATCGTGAGCACTCCAGGCCCCAAAGTCTTTCGGCGCTCGTTCACAGCAGCATTCAAGAGAGCTACCAATGTCATTGTTTCTTGCCGAAAAAACAAACTGCGTGGCCGGATGCAAGTTTGGTGTTTCGCACCGGTTGGTATGGCAGTGGCGACTGTGGTATGGACGAAATTTTCACATGTGATGCCAAGCACTGAGGGTCTCGTGGGCTGAAGTCTGGACGCTTGCCAGAGCTTACGGCGCACGTGAACGAACTGCGCGATTGGTCTCTGCTCTTGACAAGTGGAATTATAAAAGAAGCCAGTGTCTTATCTTACGAAACGTGATGAGGATGCTTTTCTAGGATATCAGGGCTTGGGTAAAAGTGTTCATAAAGAAAGCTGGCTTGACGGTGATGAGTGAGCACGTGTAGTCAGTCCAGCAATAGTTAAGCAAATTTTTGTTATAAAATGTGCGATTCTGTGGGGTCGGCCTACGTTCGAGTTGACTTACATTCATGTAAATACGGTAGGTTAGCCTGTAGATACTATAGAAATGATTGTAAATGTAGCTTCTTAGCTATTTCAGCATTCTTTAGTGTAGGAAGGACAATTCTCCTTAACTCGTGCTTCTGTGTTACCAATGCAAGCCATATTTTCTTTTATACATTGTTAAGCTGGCACAGCTTCTAGTACCTTTAGGTCTTTTGAGGTTTGTTTTGAGTTTTGCTAAGAGTTCAATGCATGTATCAAAAGAAAGAGCGATAGAATTGCAGTGCGAGTGTTTTCACTTCAGCGATAGAACTTAAATGTTTATCTTCAGAGATTACGAATTTATTCATCACCGCCTGGATCTCGTGTGATTCTTGTAGTGCCATTTAATAGGCATTTCCAGTGTGATTATTATGGCATCGTTGACAAATTGCACAAATGCACACTGGGGCGCCTAGGTGCTACAATCATTGGGACTTAACGGGTTCACCGAGTGCCTTGGTGCGCACTACTGCAATTCGTCGATGCCATTACACTTGTAAGGTGGTTGATGTGTGTTGAATTGGTACTAGTGCCAGGGCTACCCCCTCTAAAGGATGGCTGTGATTAGGATGGGAATGAACAACGCTAGACACAGGAGGGTGATAGAACGACAGACAAGGCACCGAACTAACAACCACTGGTCTGTTGCTGGGAAATGCAATGTTCGTTCCCGTCTTAATGATGTACCAATCAGCCCAGTTTGGTGCACTCTTGATGGCTGTGATAGTGAAGCTCACAGTTGCCCTACTGGCTGACACTTGCAGGTTCAAGGCCATACGCGAGGGAGGCGTTTCAGAGAATACGTCTTTCTACGTCTTCTGTAAGGCCCCGGACGGTGTCTTTGAAGCTTTTCCCATTGAGGAGTGGTACAACTTCAACCCCGTGAATCGATTCAAGGCACTCACCGCTGAAGAAGCAGAAGTGGAATTTGAGAGGTGAGCGTGAAGAAGTCGGATGAAGTGGCAGCACTGGTTGAGAGAGGAAGATAGCGTTGTGTGTCCAAGGAGCACCTATGTAATTCTTGAAAACTTGGCCATTCCCTCTCGGCGTCTTACTAGAGTTGCATTGCAGTGAGGGCTTCCTACGGAAGAATGTCGAGGCAGCAAGCTTGTTCGTGAGGCCAACTTCGAGATATTCATAATTTCGTGTTGATGCATAATGTCGCCACGAGTTATCCTTGCTATAAGGACATGGAACCAATATTGTTGCTACATGCCCACCGTTTTATCAGACTTTCTTGTTTAGGCAGAAGACATGATGGGAACGTCATTGCATTGAGTGGAGTAGGGGACTATGGAAAAAAAATATCTTGAATAAATGAGTTTAGTATGGACCCACGCATGTAACAGTAGTGTAAAATACACATTTGTAGGCTTGTGCGAATATTTGAGCACTTCGAATATTCGAATTCACTTCTATTCGAATTTAAATTCTTGGAAATTTTGAAGTATTCAAAATGAACGAATAAGTGTATATTAGTCCGCATGTAACCCCCCCCCCCCATGTAAGTATGGTTTCACTGCAGTGGAGTGGTGCTGTACCGTGATTACACCTTTCCAGGAAAAAATCCGCACTTCCGCGAAGCCCCACTTCAAGGTTAAATGAACATATTACCCTCACATCAATTCATCCTTATTTAAGCTTAAAAGCTCGTTATGCCGACTTACATGATCTAAGTAAAGTAAATTTTAAAATGTAATTTACTTTACACGTTATCACTTGCATTCTACCGAAAGTCAAATCCTGCTACTATTCAAAGTTGCTTTCACTTCCTTCGAACCAAAAAGAATGACATTTGCACATGCCTCGTTTCAAATTTTAAAAAATATTGTGCAGGTTAGTTGGGTCATGACAAATAGGCTAGTTTTTTTTATAACATGTGACATACACTGTTCTAATTCAATTTGAAATTATTTGACCAAATTATTATTCGCTTCAAATTCGCTTCAAACCTATAATTTACTATATTCGCACAAGCCTATGCATTTGTAATTGAGACTTGAAGCAAATTCTTCGAAATGGTCGGTTTCATTAAGTGGGTGTGGGGTTTCGGGACAAGTCGTGCCACTTATTTTGAGAAGGCTGTCCTCCTCTTTGCATGAATTGTTCTGGTTGCCTTGGGCTTGTTCCTGCAGGAGAGACAAAGTGATGAACCACTTCTCCATCATGGTTCGCAAGAAGATGGCCCTCGAGGAAGAAGGAGCCAAGGAGGAGGGAGAGGAGGAAAAAGGAAAGAAGGGGAAGAAAGGAAAGAAGGAGAAAAACCGAGACTTTGTGAGTGTCCCCCTCGCCCTCACTTGTTCCGGCAGACTTGGCATTCAGGTCGTATGCGAGGGTTTATTGGTCAGCTGCCAGCTTGTAAAAAGATAACACACTACGTGATGCCAGCTGGCAACAAAAGAGTGTTCCACACTCACCGTGATAGTGGTGAGTGGCACTGGCTAACACTTCCAGGTTTGCATGCACAGAAATACCCAATAAAGGGGACGGGAGGACGACCACGACCGTAGCTCAATTGATAGAGCGTCAAGCGTGTTGTCCGTATGTTGTAGGTTGTGTCCCTACCGGCGGCAAGTTGTCTCTTCGTCCACCCTACTTTCTTTACATCATGTCACAATTACTACACCACAGTTAAAGAATAAAGACTACAAATAAAGTCCGCTACACTTTCCTTGGGTTCATTGTCTGTTTATTTCATTAGATTTTGTCTAACAAAGAAAAATGAGCCCTTGATCAATTCCCTTCTTTTGTTCAGTAACAGCTCAACGTAATGCAGCAAAGCATGAAATTGCTCTGATCGCTTAAAAATGGCCTATTGATGCATCTGTTTAGCATAGCGTGGCAAACCGGAACTGGCAGCCATTATCCGTTGCACAGACAGCTAACGGGGCTCCTTGTTATGTTCTAGCAAATCACCGAGATGGACGACTGGGTGAGCGACTCGGACGGCGATGGCGACGACGATTCGGATGGTGACCGGGATGATGATGGTGATGGTGGTAAGAAGAAGAAGAAGGGTAAAGCTGGTGAAGACGATAAGAAGAAGAAGAAAAAGAAGAACCAGTCTGACGAGGAGGCCTTGGAGGAAAGTGACGAGGGTGACTTCGATGACAGGGAGGTGGATTACATGTCGGCCTCCAGGTAAGGGACAGAGCTCCGTAACCCTACACCGTTTTTCCGGCTCTGTGCAGTGGCAGTGAGGATTCATGTCGGCCAATAAATGATGACTGTGACAGTCACTAGCCTATTCTTGCTTGCTTTGCCGGAAGCGGGGGGTGTCTCTTGAGTTGAGGGGTCATGAAGGGAAGGGTGATGCTTAATTGGCAAGTCGTTCTTTTCAGGATAAGAACACTGCTTCATTTATTATTGACTGATGAAACATTGAGCTCGCACTGTGCTACGTGAAATCTGTAAGACAATCTGTAAATGGGATTTTGACTGCTTCAGACTTGCAGTCCAGCTACAACCCTTGCAAATGCTTTGGACTCTTGCACTGTGGTGCATACACGTACAGTGCTGTCAACTTATCATGATTAGCTCTTTTAAGACATTGTTATGGTTGCTGCTGCGCCTTTGTAAAACATGCATGTTTTATTTATATATATATATAATAGCTGCATGCGTTTATACAGGTGTATCATGACCATGTTTTCCTGGGCTGGCCACATTTCAGTGGGTATGAAATGCAAAAAAAACCATAGCGTACGTAAATTTTGGGTGTCCGGGAAACAGTGTTGCATGATAGAGTTAATTCAGTCTCCTCCACTAGTCTCTCGTAGGTCGAGTGTTACCTCAACGAGTAAATCGCATTTTAAAACTTCTTCATTGTTAGGCATTGCCTGTTCTGTAAGTGCCCAGTTTATTTCATTGACCCTTTCATTCACCTCAGTGTTCTTTTGTAACAGTGCTTGGTAACAGTGTTTGGTAACAGTGTTTCCATCTCTAACGGCTCATTCACACCTGCGACTAGCACTGGTCGCGCGACCATTTGTGACTGGCGACTGATGTTCACACCTGCTGGAGCTACCTATACCCGTTGCCACGTTGAATTCGAGACTGCTCGCTCTACCATTGCTTTGCAGAATAAGCTGATGTCCTGTTCCTATGCATCTGATTGGGTCAGGGGCTTGCAACTGCAATGAGAAATCGAGCAGCGAGTGACTGAACCAAAGCAGTCGCTTTGCGACTAACTTGGTCACGTGACTGGTGCTAGTTGCAGGTGTGAATGAACCTTAAGGGATGCAAAGGCAAATAACAAGTTATGTTAGAAAGAAAGGTCAATGCATAATACTGATGTATTATGCGCAGAAGCGCTTTAGCAATTGAGAAATTAATGCAAATTAAGGACACAACTTTCGCCACCAGTGAGACATTGTGGAACACAAACCCAATGAAGTTGTAGGGCCTCAGTAAAGTTACTAATGACAGGTACTCAATCTACCCGAGAAAAAAAAAATGTTTCACTGCATTACAAGATGTAGTAAACTGCAACTATCAGTGCATTTCAGTCTGATTCATGCAAAAAAAGAACTTCTTCACATTACCCTTGAGAACGACGCAAATTCAATTTTCGCCGTGCTGTGCTCCGCTAAAGCCCCTTGCTTTGCTGGGCCGCAGCACCGGCTGTTGGGCAGTAAAGGGCGGTCATAACAATGTCAGAACGCCGTCCTCGGAGGCGGGTGCTTTGAATTGCTCTAACAGTATGCGGCAACTAAAATGTGATTTTCTTTCAAACTAAGCACTTTCTTGGCACGAAACAAGATCTAAGAAGCACCATTTCAACAATTCGCATGGACTTAATTGCCTTTAGTGTCCTTTGAAGGTGCACCATCATGTGATAAAGGAACACTAAGGTCGAGTGAACCTTCACCTTCACATTTTTTTTTACCTCTGTAGCTCAGAGGAAGAGGAACCTGAAGATGAGAAAGCGAACCGCGAGCTCAAGGGGGTTGAGGACGAGGACGCCCTGAGGGCTGTCGACCAGTCCGATGAAGAGGAGGAAGGTGAGAAGGAGGAGGAGAAGCCTGAGAATGAGGAGGAGGCCGCCAAGGATGAGAAGAGCGCCGAGCCCAAGCCAAAGTCAAAGGCTGACAAGAAGGAGGGTGAGTGAGTGGGGTTACAGAGGGAATACCACCACAGTTCTCTACGTATATGTCACCTGCAGTCCTCGTGCTAATTGAGGCACAAAGTTTTCGTCGAAAACAGCATATGGAATACAGTAAGCTTGTTAAAGCGGTACTGACACCAGTTTTCAAAGCTAACTTTACTCTGCTCTGCAAATCCCCTGTTTTATGAACGCGGCTCTAAGCAAGTGTGAAGCTCAGGAAATGCTAAGATACAGTAGACTCCCGTTAAGACGAACTCGAAGGGACCGCGGTCATCTGTTCGTCTTATCAGGAATTCGGCTTATCAGAAGTGCCCCCAAAAAGAGAGATGCTAACTGGCCAAGTGCATCCAAATATGTTACTTGAAAACACTGAATGGAGTAGACTTACAATGGGGGCAAAAAGACAAGCAAAAGTATTTATTTGGCTCATCTAGATAAAAACTATGCCTTCAAGCAGAGTGTTTACACGAATCTTATGAGCACCCGATTTCACGTGTTCAAAAATAAAAATGCTCGTGAAGGTATTTGCTACCACATTTTTAATGATAAAACTGTAACACGCTCCTATGTTGACGATTAGAAAAAAATTAAGAGACAAGCACAATTTTCCTTCAAAAAATGTAAAATTTATTGTCCTGGCAGTTCGTTTTCTTCTGTGAGTGAGCCTGTTTTGCTGGCTCTAAGATCACTTCTGGATACGCCTCGGTCGCGTGCTGTTGCCTTGACAAAGTCATTATACGCTGAGTTTGCTTAAGAAAGTCTGCAAGGTTTTCTTCGATTTTCGGGTATTTTCCCCTTTTCGGCCCGTAGTAACTTTTCCTGATCGACATGCAGACATCCCATCGGGCTACTCACGGTCACAAGCCTCGCCACGAAAAAGACACAACGCAGATATATTCACTGTGCAAAATAGCTTTCCTTTGTCGTGTGCTTCCATAATCAAAATGGCTCATCACAATTTGCACTTCACTGGGAACAGAAACAACGCGCACAGGTCCTACGCGAACCAACGCGAATTGACCACAAAATACATATGCTCGGCCGCCATTGTGTGATGGTGATGACAATGCACCTTACCCCTCTGACGGGGCGATCTGGTTGTACTCTATTGTAATGCACAGACCATTTTTGTTCCTGTTGTCGCTTTTTTTTTTTTCCCACTCCCCTTGCATTTGCCCCTCTGACCATTACCATGGCGGAGGGGCCCCAAGCTCTTGTGTTCTTCTGTTCTCCTTTGTACTCCAGCTGGGAAACCGAAGAACGGGGGCAAATATAAAGGGACGCAATGGCTTGGGGGTCCAAGTTGTAAATCCCCCGCTCTTTTTGTTGCTTTCTTTGCTGATAAAGCCCACACCTCCTCCACCCACAGGCAGGGGGTGAGAGGGGATACCGGCTTTATCCGCTGACCGGTCTTCGTTTATCTCGCGCCCTCCACGTCGCGATTTGCTTCGGGTCTTTGCTCCAGGAAGCGCTTTTTTTCATCGTTTTTGCTTTTTCTCGGTCGCCT
This sequence comes from Rhipicephalus sanguineus, assembly GCF_013339695.2. NCBI lineage: Eukaryota > Metazoa > Arthropoda > Arachnida > Ixodida > Ixodidae > Rhipicephalus > Rhipicephalus sanguineus. Next base: position 45,589,523 of record NC_051184.2, on the reverse strand, counting down.
GAATGCCCCACCAAGACTGCAGTGTTCGTTTCGCAGAATCGCTAGCGTTGTTGATCACCGCGAAAGTTCGTCTTAACAGAAGAGTACAGTTGGGCGGTTCGTCTTAAGCGAGTTCTTTTTGCATTGAGTCTATGGGAAACCAAACAAATGGTCCCGTGTTGTTCGGTATAAGCGAGAATTCGTCTTAACCGAGATCGTCTTAACGGGAGTTCACTGTATTTTATTTTATCATTGAAGTCAATTTTTGCTTGAAGCAGACGTCGCAAAATGAACACTTCAGAAATATGTAAAAAGCACCTGTAATAAGAAAGGCAAGAACATTGTATTTATACGAACTACTTGTCTGTGCTTTTATTTCATTCTTGGCCATTGCTTTGATAATTGCTTTTCCTAGACGACATGAGCATATAAGAGCAGTTTTTCAAGCTGAACTGTCATGTTGTTGCAACTTGTGCTGGCCAAGGCAGAAGTGAACACCCCACTCAGTAAAGCAGAGGCCTTGCATCATGCCTACAATGAACGTGCAGGACTAATAATAACAGAGCGACTACGTGTAATCAAAGTGTTTAGTGCACGTTCTCGAAAGGAGCTTCAGGCTTTTCATTCGGGCATGAGGCATAGACTTCAGTTTTGCAGCTTAGACGTTAAAAGTAGAACTCGTTGTTGGGCTAGTTAGCCGCTTTCCTGTCTCCTTCACCGTTTCCTGTGTTCGTCCGTTTTTGGCAGGATATGTTTCCTTGATCAAGGCTGTTGATGTTCGTTACATTGAGGCCTGGTTTTACATAACTTTCTAATTACATCAATTTTGACAGCAACTGAACTAGCTGAAGTCACTTTTTTTAAATGTCTTGCAGGCGGTTCTTCCAAGAGCGCATCAAAGGGCAACTCCTCTGGAGAATCCAGCTCCGAGTCATCGGACTCAGATTTTGACGACTCCAAGTTCCAGTCGGCCATGTTCATGCAGGTAACGATAGCCCGGTTTCCACGTCCTGCCCACTCGTGTGTGTGTCTCGCGATAAGGACAGTATCATTTCTGATTTAAGTCTTCTGCCCGGCAGAAACCGAAGAAGAAGAACGGCTGCGAAAGCGCGAACAGCAGTCGCGCAAACACGCCGACAAAGCACGTGAGTGACGAGAAGAAGAGCAAAGGTGGGTGCAGCCGCTTTCACTCGATTGTGTTTGACATGTGTCAGTGCTCTTACTTTGTGTTGACAATTGTTCGGCCTTGATTATTTGTTTTATCTTATTAATTCCATTGCCATAGTGCCAAAAGGCCTCGTAGCAGAGAGGGTGGTGGGGGGGAACATGTTACAGTTTCAAATGTTCACACACACAAAAAGATCTATGGAATGTGTGAGGCAAAGAAGGAAATGACAAAGATTATGGCAACTTGATACTGCAAGAAGTTATACGCGGGCAGTGCACAAAAGGTAAAAAAAAAAATGGGAAAGTTGTCACTCGCACAGGGCAAAAGTGAAAACGTTTTTTGTACCGATTGTACTGCAGTACGACATGAAGAAGCTTCAGATGCAGATTTTTTAATCACGCTTCTAAGGTATTTGTTCTGTTCAAATTTTTTCATTTGTGCTCGTAGCACTGCAATTAATAGTGCATTGGCTTCCCGAGCTGTTGCTCGACTCGGAGTGCACCTGCACTATCAGAAGTTCTGTATTGAACATTGTAGTTGGACTGCACTATCCCAGTGACATTGAAATGCGAGTATGTGTATGGAAACCAAAACATTCCACCTAAGTGCCATAGCGAGGCCCCCAAGAGTAGCATAATTAATCACTTGCGATCTGTCATTGACCGATTTCATTGACCGATTTTACTGATATTGAAAGAGTAGGCGCGACAATGTGATAATGGCAAGTGCCAAAAGTTGAAATTTTACTACATATACTACAATGTCGGTTCTTGCTTTTAATAGGGTGATAATGAGTCATGGATACGTCATCCTTGGGTAACATTGCCGCAGGAAATACACAGCACAACAAATGCAGACTTTTGACATACTATTTGCCAAACAGAAAAAAAAACTAAAAAAAAATTAGGTTCTGGAGTCAACATTTTCTGCAAATATTGTTTGCACAAAAGCATTGCCCTGCACTCTTCTTTTAGCTTAAAAAGGTTCTGTGTGAGATGAATATTATGAATACTTAGGTGTTTCCTTGCTGCTACAGTATGCTTTGTCTGGCAAGCAGAGCCATTTTATTTCAAAACATAAGACATGATTCCTTTTCAGTGTTTTGTAGCTCTTGTTGTAGTCGCCAAATGTCGTAGCTTTCGGCCGCGGCGGCTGCATTTTTGATGGAGGCAAAAATGTTTGAGGCCCGTGTACTTAGATTTACGTACACTTTAAAGAACCCCATGTGGTAGAAATTTCTGGAGCTCTTTACGTCCCTCATAATCATATTGTGGTTTTTGGACGTTAAATCCCAGATATTATATTAATAAATGTCGTAGCTCTGAGCTCATACTTAACTATACATTCATCGCCTTACTGGCTGGCACTTGGTCCCCCATCGCTTCTGGTATGAATTGGCACATGAATGAGTTTGCTTTTGCTGCTTGGCTCTTTGGGCACTTGGATACTACAGTCGAACCTCGATATAACGAACATGGATATAACGAATTATTGGCTATGTCGAACTCCAGCCAGAAAGTATAAAGAATTACATGTATTTTGACATTTTTATAGCGAACGAATTCGAGCGCGCAATGGATATACCGAATTTCCCGGGCCGGAATACGAGCGCTCCGGGAGCACAAGTTCGGCTTCTCCGCAGCACAGCGGCAGTTCGCAAGGGCCCTCGTGTACATCCGATGCGCCTGTAGCGCCTACACGGTGTAGCGGCGTATACGGCAAACGGCGTTTTTTTTTTTTTACGGCTTCCGAGATCGGCATCGGACACGACCGTTTTCACTGTTGATTTTACAGATTTTACTAAATCTGATGCGCCTGACGCGCCAGTAGAGTGGAGCGGCCTTGACGATTGACGGCGTGGACAGGCGTGGACGCGTCAGTTTGCACGCCGCCATTCCGAGCTAGCGGTTACTTTGTTGGTCGTGTGTGGTGTTTCCCCCGTTTGCACGTTTTTGTGGTGCTTGGCGGTGTTGCGCGCCGTCACCATGGCGCAAGACGCGAAGAAACGGACTGCCTTGACGTATGCCACGAAAATGGAAATTATTCGGCGTGTCGAAAGAGGTGAAAAGAAGTCGGCCGTTGCCGAAGCTTTCAAAATACCACGCAGCACGTTAAGCACGGTCCTGAAGCAGAAGAAGGAAATTGTGGAGCAAGACGGCGGGAAGCATGCAAACGCACGGCGTATTCGACCCGCTGCCTTCGAACACGTCGAAGAATGTCTGCACAAATGGTTCGTCGACATAAGGGCTAGGAATATTCCTGTGTCGGGGCCAATGCTGCAGCAAAAGGCGAGAGACTTCGCATTCATCCTCGATGCCAAAGATTTTAGTGCCAGTGCGGGGTGGCTACAACGATTTAAGAATCGGTACGACATCGTCGGAAAGGCTGTCATGGGCGAAAGCGAGTCGGCGAACGCCGCAGCGATGGACAAGTGGCTGAAAGAAGAGTGGCCTCAAATTCATGCCAAATATCAACCAAAAGACATTTTTAACGCGGACGAAACGGGCCTCTTCTGGCAGATGCTGCTGCGGCAAACTCTGGACACCCGCGGGGCAGAAATGTCACGGCGGCAAGCAAACAAAGCCCGGATCACGGTCCTGCTTGCCGCGAACATGGATGGTTCGATGAAGCTTCGTCCATTTGTGATCGGCAAGTTCAAGACGCCGAACTGCATGAGACGCTGCCGCGACCTCCCAGTCACCTATGCTTCGAACCGAAAGTCATGGATGACGCGTGAGCTGTTTGGAAAATGGTTGAGGGACTGGGATACGGAGCTTGGGGATCATGGCAGGAAAGTGTGTCTCCTCGTCGGACAACTGCTCGGCACACTCTGCAGATGTTCCATTGAGCAAACATCGAGCTCAAGTTCCTGCCGGCCCAACACCACCTCCAAGCTCCAGCCTCTAGACCAAGGGATCATCCGTGCCTTCAAAGCGATATACAAGCGAAGGCTCATCGAGCGGCTGCTCATTCGTCTTCGAATGAACGAAGACCTGAAAATGACTTGTTGGGCGCCATACAGATGCTTAAGGCCGCTTGGGAGAGCGTGAAGAAAGAGACGATCGCCAACTGCTTTCGGCACGCTGGCCTCCCGTTGGCTCAGAGGCAATTGAAGAGCCCACTGAAGATGTTGAGGGCTCTGAAGAGGTTCTCGAGCTCGACGAAATGTGGGAGCGATTTTTCGCGGTTGGTGGGCGACGCATCAGACACGCTGACACTGGAAGACTTTGTTGGCGACGACGACGCGTCCGATGCGGTTGCCGAACTGACTGACGTGGGAAATCGCTGCGGAGGTGGACACGCCAGCAACCGGGAATTGAAGCCGCAGAAGTTGAAGCTGACGTCTCCGCAAACCATTCCGCCGCCAACTTCTAGCGAGGCTGTGGCTGGTTGGCTTCTGGCGCGGCGCTATTGCAGCACGATGGAGGGCACCGGGCTCAAGTTGTGGAATGCCTCGACATGGTAGAACAAGGCATATACGGCACGCCAATCAACCAAAAGAAACAAGCTACGCTGCACAGGTTCTTTTCGCCCCAATAAATGTATTTTGTTCAAGTAAGTGCTTGTCAATTCCTGTCTTGCTGCCGACCCATTCACGCCAGGGTTGGGCGATTTTTCGGTGCTGTTTTGTATAGCGAATTCCGGCTATAGCGAACTGTTTTGCAAATTTTGCGGAGTTCGTTATAACGAGGTTCGATGTAATTTCGGTGAAGTAAGTCATTTGCCAGCCAATGTTTGAACACACTCTCCAAGTGTTCGTCGTGGAGCGCGCACGTTGACACAAGCAGAAAATGTAAGAAAGGTAGGCCTCCTTTAGCTTTTCACAGTGTTTTATTTTTTTATTTCTATCTTGTTTTACTCACATGTTCACAGCTGAATGCATAATCTGGTGGTCGCAGTGATTGTTTGTTGACCTTTATTATTAGCGATTTTATTATGGCCTGCCACCTTTCATTCATTGTCATTACTAACTGCATTTTCGATCATTTTATCAATGGCCTGCCATCTCTTCAATGATTATCGTTGTTATAAACTTTGTTTCTAACCTTCGTTTCACAATTTGCAAGCATGCCTAACAACACGGCGACTGTTGTCTTTATCCCCGACTCACTTTTAGGGCATGGGAGTGTGGTCCAAGAAGCGTGGGACAGTGATAAGTATCTTGACAAATTTAATTGTGCTAGTAATTTCATCCTGTGTTCGGTAAAGGAGCGTAAGTTGAGGCACAGTTTTGTAATCGCATGTGCTCTAAAATGAAAACCCAATCTCAAGGAAGTCACTTCTGCTTACCTCTAGACTGCTGACGACAAAAATGTCGGTTTGTACTCTAAGCAAACTAGTTATCCACGTACTTGGAAGTTTATGAAGGATTTAATAGTTAATGTACTAGTAGTAATACTTGAAAATTGTAAATACTACAAAGAAAAAGGAATGCACATCAAAGCTCTAGCATGCGCTATGGTTCACCAGCTAGTAGACCGGCGGCACTGTGCTTGAACAGCGTGCACAGAGTTTCAAGAGGGCATGCATTATTCACTGGATTCACACGAGTAGCTGTACTGTTCTTTTATATGTACAATCTGCACCAGAAATTATAAATTCTAATGGCAATTGGGCAGCCATCGGGCCCCGATGTCGAAATTCTAGGAACATCAGGGCAGAGCACCTCACAGTCTAAAGTTTCGTCGTCTCCAGAAGAATCCCCATCTTTTTTCCAGCCCCCACATGTTCATGCACTTCTTTCACCTCTTTTTTATGCTGTTCCTGACTATTTTTTTTGGCTCTGCAGTTATGTTTATTGGCACGTCTCACAATTTCTGGGCGTGAGGAACCTCCACGGCTTTTCTGGAGTCCAGCTGAACCTCCCCTCTCCTTCTCTCATTCCACACAAATGTGTTTTTCTTTCGTTATGGGAAGGGGGAGGGGCATGACATATAGGAAATAACAGATAGCTGAACTAGTTGGTAAGTATTCATGTTAAAGAGACGGGGCGTGCAAACACGGACAGAAGAGAGAAGTCGAGACACCACAAACGTCGGCGTTTGTGGTGTCTCGACTTCTCTCTTCTGTCCGTGTTTGCACGCCCTGTGTCTCTAGCAAATGCATTGGACTCTATGGACGTTCGCCGGGGACGCCAGATTTCTTCGTTGTCGCGAGAATTTCGTTCTTGAGGGCCCTGTTATTGAGGGGTTCAACTGTATAGTAATATCTCATCTGGAATCGCACAGTAATGCGTAGACAAGTAATTATTTTTCTTTTTAACAGCAGAGCTGTTTAAGCTTTTCGTTGGGCTGCGTGGTGTTCACAAAAACTCGGGTGGGTATGCACCACAAGAATCATGCAAGCCCCGCTACCGAGTAGAAGCATTTATGGGAACCATTTGAATGCGTTGCTATGGGCGAGAGAACAAGAAAAAGATAGAGTGAAAAATAAAGAAATAGACATAAGGAAAGACAGAAAGAGAAACAGAGAGAGAGAGAGAGAAAGAAATAGATAGAAAGCGTAGCATAGCTGTGTATAGCCATGTAAGGGGGCGGGAAAGGGAAGTGACCGTGGGGATGAGGGAAATGAGGAAGGGAGAGGGTAAAACATAGCATAGGCATGTATACTACAGTATAGCAAGGGGGTGGGAAGAAGTGAGGATGAGGGAAAGGGGGAGGGCAAGGCGACCAGCTCCGCTTTTTCCACGGTCTTCACACCATTAGTGCGTAGCTGCTCAAGTTTTCTGTTTCGAGCCTCTCCGCACATTGTACACAGTGCCAGCAATATTGCTACCGTCTTAGGCCACTGCACGCCTTGAACAGTGTCTTTATGCAGAACAAAGTGTTGGACATACAAAGGCTTATTTAAATTTTTGCGGAAAATGAAGAGGCAATAAGAGTTTGTGTCGCTTGTGTTGCAGAATGCTCCGCCGTGTTCTGTTGTAATGCTAGGCCTAAAGGCATATGTGGCCCGCAGACGGCAAAAGGCGGCCATCGCTCATTTTCCTTACGAGAAAAACTTAGTCAGTTGGAAAAAGCAGCATGTATTGAAGCTGCTCCATGCAAACGCTGGTGCACCGTGAGCGACGAATAACGCATGAGTGTGCCCATTGTGTCTGTTACAAAATGCCATTTGAACAGCTGTCATCTGTCGGCAATAAGATGCAGATAGGTGGCTCGCAGCTTGTAGAACTTGCGAGACGATTCCCGCTTGCGTGTGAAAACCGCACTTGCGAGCACGAACGTGCTCTGCACGGCCGCAGTATGTCCGTAAATCACAGTGATGTCTTGCATGTTGGTGATGCCGCTGTCACATGGGCTTTTTGACTGCTCGCAAACTGACGTAGTCCAAATAAGTTGTGCAAATACAATGCATTCCAAAATTTAACACAAGATTCCTTCTGTAAACTTAGTTGTGAATTTAACTTTAGAAATTGTGGATGGGGCTGCATACATAGTGACTGCCTGCAGAACCGCAAAGTGCCCTACGCAAAACCCAGTTTGAGAAGCCCGGCTTTACAGCATTGCGGGTGCTTTGCAAGTTGTAAAATGCTGCCGAGTTATGTGTCCGCAAAGGTACTTTTTTTTAACAAATCTTCAAGCACTGTTGTAGGCAGCTATTTCAGCACACCTTTAAAAACTTATTTCTTTTATGTTTTATAATTTGAAACATACTTTAGGTGCAGAAGTAGATTATATGCAGAAAAATATGGTATTTACAAGTAGCAACAGTGGATGCTATTTGGCTTACTTCAGCCATGGTCAATATTCAGACACAATTTGCGCGTGAATGCATAAAACTAAATTCAAATTGTAGAACCCGCATTAGTACTTCAAGTGCCGCTAGACTGAGGTAGAGTGTGTAGTGATTTGCACTAGTTTACCGAGGAATTCACCTCAGCAGTGTAATCTGGAAGTACTAATTCACTTGTCCTTCACTGATCACCTATCCTCTCGGCTGCCATGCTCTGAACACTCACCTCCCATAAATGTGCTAACCACCTTCACTTTATGCAACACCGCCTGCTTTTTTTTTAACTGTTTGCAAAAAAAAAAGAAAGAAATCATCTTTTTCATAACTATGCTGGTGGCTTGAACACCGAACATGGGGCAGTTTCTGGCGTGGTCATTTTGTTTAGTGAACTCACAGTGACCGCCATGTTTCTATTTGCAGGCAGTAGCAAATCTCTGAAGCGCAAAATGATGGAAGAGTCTCCATCTGCGGCAAAAACAGATGGGTCAGCGCCCAAACGTCCGCGTAGTGAATCGAACCTTCCGTCCACGCCTTCCATGCCTAGCAGGTGAATCTCTCCTCTTTCTTGCATTACTGAAGGTCTTGTCTTCTTCAGCTCAGAGCTTTCTAGGCAGTGAATACCAAGTGGCCAGCGTCCACTCAGCCACATGGGGCTTCAATCGCTGAGCTGGTGTCTAGTTAGTCTTGTAGTTTCAGTTGTTTTCACATGGCCCTTACGGGCTATCTATCAATAACCCTGGAAACGGCAGAAAGGCAGGGTACACAAGCTGCTTTTTCAGAGGGTATGTGCATGGTGAAGAAATTTAGAACTTTTTTGATGATGTTGTTAGATGTGTTGGATTAACTGGTGATCGGAGAACTTTAAAAATTCATTGTGTGCATCTTGTATGTTTGATAACGGCAGGCCCCTCGAGGGAGATGTTTCATTGCTATTTGTGGTGTCATGATACTACAAACACATTTTGTGCGTGAGCAATGGCACTTGATGGCAGAGAGAAAAGGAAAAAAATGTGATAACACTGGCAGCATGACAAAGGCTTAAGATTGAGAGTATGAAGACAGGTATTGTTGCAGCCTCTGTCGTGCTATTCGGCTAGTTATGTTGTTTGCTGACATGGTGTTACACGTTTGTGTAAAACTATGAGATAAGCTAGGTATTTATATTAGTTTTTATGAGTGTGACGAGTCATGGTTGCAATACAGCCTCTCCATAGTTAACGAAGTGCTTCTGAAAAATTTTTTATATGCGAGAATGGGTCGTGGTCACAGGCGTGCGCACAGGGGGGCAGGGGGGTGGGCGGCCGCCCCCCCCCCTAACCACCCAAGAGGGGGGGTGCAAAATCTGCCCCGTACATTGACCCTTCTATTCACTTAAGAGGGGGTGTCCGCAAAATCTGTCCCATACATTGACTTAGTAGGGTGGGGGGGGCGCTGCGATGAACCTTTGCTCCCCCTGATGGGGAACCCTGCGCACGCCTATGGTCGTGGTTACTCTTAGCTGGTTGAAGCTGTTAAGTGTTAGCCAAGGGCACAAAGGAAGTGAAAATCGGTTGCAAAAAGGCAGTTTGATAAATTTGTGGGCCTGTTTAATTTTGCGAGAAACTTGTACGTATTATGGTAGCAAAAAAATGCTTGGTATGGTAAAAAAAGGCAATAAAAGTGTGGCCTCTGGTGTGCAAATGGCATCTTCACTTTGTCTTTGTGAAAGTGTGATGCCGAGGTGATAAAGAAGAAACGTAGGTCTTCGGAAAAAAGTGTTGAATTTAAAAATGGATTCATCTGTCAACTTGCATATGTGTCTTAGCTGATTCCAAGACTCGCCACAGTCATTCTGACAGGCCATCATAGCACACAGAACAAGTCGTGATGTCAGCAAAAGGCTTTGAAAGCAATGCCAACTAGTAATACATTTTGATGGGTGCTTAATAGCTTCCGCATTAAGTCGTCTTAGCGTAAGTGAAGTAATCCCAGAGATCTTTTTAAGTGATAGAGCAGTATATTGTAGTTGTGAATGAACTGCATCTTGGATATTAAGGGCATAACCCAAAAGGTAGTTCCATTCAGTACTTGTGCAGGGCAAAAAGAAGTCTTGGTACCCATTCATTCAGCATTCTTGCATGGAGAAGGCAACACTGTAAAAGGCAGCTTCTGCTGTGTTGCCGGCTAGATATGAAATGGAGCATTGGAATTAGGAGAAATGTAAAGAAACATCAATTGTCTAAAAACTCTTCTTTGATCTTGTAGGAAAAAACTATTGTTACATAATTCATATAGTACAGCCCTCATGTCTTCAGTGTCATCACAATCATTTCTTCACATTCAAAAGAATGTAGTGTTAGTGTGTAACCTGCCGCAGCAGCCAAGCGACCAATGTGTTTTGTCACTGAGCTCTAGGCCTTTGGTTTGATCCCCACTCATGTCGGCCACATCTCAGTGGGTCCAAAATGCAAAAGCACCTGTGGATTGGAGTGTGTGTCATTGAAGAACCACAGGGGTTCAAAATTAGTTTGGAATCCCTCACAACAGCGTGCCTCATTATTATACCGGGGTTTTTGCACCTAAGACCTTGTCATTTTTTCGTGTTACTGTTGTATAAATGGTAACAAAAGAAAGTTTACTATTGGTACATTTGGTTGAGTGCCTCCGCGCTTAACTCGGATTGCAACAATGCTGAGCCTGCTCTTGGTCCGAACCGGAGAGCGCGTGTCCGAGCCATATGTGCAGCCGCTTACCAGAGCACACGGATGCCAGGGGAGGAAATGTGTTAGCGTGTCTTCTCTTGCAAACAGACAAGGGGCAGGGGTCGCGTGGTCAGGTGTCAGTCGCGCTCTAAGGTCAAAGTGAGAGCACCTCAGAGCGCTCGATTTCGACCAGCCATATGTGACGCGTGTTGCCAGAGCGCGCTGGAGTGCTCAAAAATGACCAGTTGAATGTACCATATGTTTGAATGTTGGCTAGCATTTGAGCTCAATTTGATTTGACACTTCATTTAGTAATTGCATTTGTATCTTCACATCAAGCTGGTCATCAAGCACCGAAGGCATCACCGAGGAGTCTGTGAGGCGTTACCTGCTTCGGAAGCCAATGACCACGACCGAGCTTCTCCAGAAGTTCAAGTCCAAAAGGACTGGACTGAGCAGTGAAAAGCTCGTCAACACCATTGCTCAGATTCTGAAGAGACTGAACCCTGAAAAGCAGACCATCAAAGGAAAACTGTACCTATCTATAAAGCCTTGAGCGGCACAGAAGTACATATTGCTTGGCGGCATCTTTGGCGGAGCCAGGCAGTTTAAGCGCACATGTGTTTGTCATTGTTGGTGATCTGTTGTGTAAATAAACAGTTTTTATACATACTATATTGTCCATGTTTCATTAGAGAGAGAGAGAGAGAAATGACTTATTTGGGGTCCTGGCAGATTGGTGGGGGGGCCAATCACACCTAGATGGCAGCCAGAAGCCCTTGGGCTCTGGCGGCATCCTTGGCTGCTGTCACGTGAGACTGCTGCGTAAGTGTCAAGTTGCAGCAGCGTTATTATTATTATGCTGCTGTGATACGTCGTGAAGTTTAGTGCTCTTCTTTTGTTCCACATTTTAGTGCTTGTTATTTAAAACAGTATATGCATAAATGCACTGCAGAAGTGTTTCCTGCTGATATTTTCTTTCAGGCAGTTGCCACGCTGTGGGTTCAGCTTGATCTGCTGCAGATGTTCAGCCAGTGGTTTGGTCTCTCACTACTGTTGCAGTATTGTGTTAAGGAGAACTTGTCCATCTATCAATACCTAGAAGTTACACGAGGTTCTGGTTTGTCTTTAACAGCTTGTGCAGATACCTTCATTCGTCACTTAAAGGGTCATGAACCACTTTTCCAAGTAATGATCTAATGACCTTAGTATCGGAGTTTACTGCCTCCCGAATCGATTGCCGCAAAAATTTCTCGAATCCGTCAAGAATCAGCGGAGTTACGGGGGTTTGGCGCACGCTCTCAGCGCTTTCTCTCTTTTCTTGTGCCGTCGAGCGCACTGGAAGCTAGACAGGGAGGGATGGCACGGGGGGTAAGAAGATACGTCAGCGCGCGTCATGAAACGCGATCGCTCTCCCGCTGTGATTCGCATGCGCGAGTGCGGCTACCGTATGAAGTTAGCAGACTGAGGAGTGCGGCGCGGACAAGTGGCGGCACCCCGTGGCAAGAAGCGCATCTCATCCGGATATCGGCCAATAAGCATGCTATGTCTCCGCGACGTCAACGTGCAGACGCCCCGCCCACCGACGAGAGTGAGAACCGGCCTCTGTTTGAAAAGAGGGCGCCTGAGGAAACGGCAACTTCGCGCTCCGCTTGTGGCCATTACGCGCTGCGCACGACTGTAATATTTTGCAGAGCAGTTCATAGCCGTGTCAGCTTTCCGCAGGTTGTGTTTTTTCAACAAGCCCAATTGGTGCTTCATGACCCCTTTAATAATGCTTTTAAGAGTACCAAAGACAGGTGGTGGAAACGCTGGTGTTATTTCATAGTGTTGGAACACTGAGTTTCTTTCGGAGAGATCTGTGAAAGGTTCGAGACGTGCAAAGTTAATTTCTGTATGACAATGCAGACTTATTTTCAAGAAAGCAATATCGTACCTTCAGCAATTCTTCATTTAACCAGGGCTCTAGTGGCATAATTTTGTCAGTAGTATAGTGTCTGTAGCGCACAGCAAGAGCACTCAATTTCACATCCATTTAGTCTGATGATGTAGCGAAAAAAATTAGACACGAAGACTCGTTTTCAGTACAGAGCTCATTTTTATTCATAACAAAAACACGTCTGAAGGGTAGCAAAACATACATGATTTGAATACTTTTATGCGCTATGTACATTGATGAGCAAACTACAATCGGGGAGATGACGCCTCTTGAATGTGCAAGCTGAAGGCAACTTGTGGGCTTTATACAAATGCAAAGTCAGTGGCAGACATTGTGGGCGCTTTCAGGTTGGTCGTTTCGCCTAAGATGTGTTATGACGGTAGTTAAATACAACACAAAATGAACGTGGGTCCCGCGTATAAACAAGTATGCTCTATTTACATTCCTATGTACATGCTGCGCGCCTCGCATGGAGTATTTTTCAGTGTGGAGTAAACCGTAACAAAGATCTTGGTTAACTCCACTGCAGGTGAAACAGGGCGTCCCTGTGATCAAATATCTGCTGCGATTTTCGTGCGTTTCACTTGTTCTGTGTGATGACGTCTATTTTACAGTTCCGTGTCACCGGTGGTTGTGTTCGTTACAGATCTAAAGGCTGAACCCGGCTCGGTGTTCTTTGTTTCTCACCTGTGTTTCACGTTTCGGTAAAGTTCGCGCGCCACCAGGCTTATCCGCGCAAACTGTCACGTGCGACCTCGTTCGAACACACACGACATTGACAAAAAAACAAAAAGCCGAAACCCCGCGCGTTGTTAGCTTATTACCATCATATTTACAAAGGGAGTTTTCTAAACACTCTTTTCACGGGAGTAGTTGCGCTTCCCATATTTAACTCCTTTTTCCAGATTTACTGTACCCCTCTGTCGGGAGTAACTGTGCTTCTCATATTTGACTCCTTTTTCCATAGCTGCTGTACTCCTTTGTCAGGAGTAAATTTGCTTCTCATGTTTGACTCCTTTTCCAGGATTATTGTACTTGTGAATTTACTGCCACCACTCTTGTGTCCAAATAGAGTGAACCTACTCTGCGAGGTAATGCAACGTTGTTCTATTAGAATATTCTGACCAGGTCCCTGAAAGGGTTATCTGCAACCGAGCAGGGCCCGAAGCTACCAAAGAAATCGAGTCCGTTAATGGAGAGCTTGCGTACTATTTCTTAAAATTGAATCCCGTACGTCTCCCGTCTTATTCGAACACGCTACAAGTTCCGTTTCAACTCCAGTTTCCGCTCGAACAATGCGAAAAATATGCGGAATTCTGAGAACGCATGACGATTTTCTCAGTACACTCCAAGAAAAAAAAGTCATTTGACTAATTTTTCCTCCATGTGACTCTCACGTATAACGCTCTTTAGAGAGACATGTTGACATTTTAGGCGAGTCGGGCGCACGGCCCTCCGAAAGAGATGTAGCGTGTCTCTTTAAAGAGAGGTATACATCCCACCACTCTCCAAGTCAACGTGTCTCTTTAAAGAGACTTATACATGTGATAATCGCGTGGAGCAAAAAAAGAGTCAAATGACTCCTTTTTTTCCTTAGAGCGTACGGTAACGACAGAAACTTGTGGGAGTGAGGCGCTCTCGAATGCCGGCAAGCATTCCTTGCAACATTTGCACCATTCGACATGCGGAATTCGTTGAACCACACGGTAGTACAACATATCGCCCCGTGTCCGTGGCGCTCAGAGTCGGCGGCGCTCCCTGGTGGCGGTCTCGTTGACGCTCGAGTCCGGCGAGTAGCGCAGGAAATGTTCGCAGTACTCCTGCAGCCGGTTGAGGTTTGCGCAGCACGGCTCGTACGACTCCCTGGCCCCGGTCACGTAGATGCATTCGTCGCATATGGCCTTTGCGCGCGAGTCTTTCGTGCAGTTGCTCGTGGCGGCCACTGAGTTGCCCGTGTCCAACGGGGATGCGGCCGACTGCTGGGCCGGCATGGCCCGGCAACCCGCGCGAGTGCTGGCCAGCGCCAGGAACAGTGCCGTGCAGAGCAGTCCCGCGGCGACCGTCTTCCGAGCCATCGCAGTGTGGGAATTCTGCGAGTGGGTAAAAAAGACAGAACGACGCCGATGCTTAGCGGGGCGCTTGAGTACAGTACAATATGCGTGCCTCTAAACAAGGGGAAAACGCTGCAGTGGCTTGTATGCAGTGTGGAAGCACCGAGTCAAGGTCCGCACGTTGCAGGGATTCATACACCCCCCCCCCCCCCCATCCCCAGGAGGTTCCCTCCCACACTCACCCCAGGAGGTTCCCTCCCACACTCACCCCCATCCCTCCACAAAATCTGCTTTTTTTTTTTCATTTTCCTGCGCTGCCCTCTGCCGTTTTGGTAGTGGCCGGGACAGCCGGTATCGCCAGAACGAAAGCCTCCGAGATCAAGAGTCGTTTCGCGACATTACCGTTAGTGGAAGGGCGCATGTGCCGTGGCATCGCGAAAAAAAAAAAAAGCAGATTCTTCCCCATTAACCTCGCTTGTAGGCAGGCATTCATCCGCCACCTCCCCACCCCACCCCTGCCTTCTGGTAACACCGGCCAAGATTGAAATTCTGAATAAACCCCTGGGCCGTTAGATTTGGCCGCAAGCAATAGCTACTACCAAAGGGGGACTTACAGGCTTAAGAACTCGCTCACACGAGCGACTACTGTGGTCTCGCAACAATTAAGGCGGGTCGCAAATGTTCTATCGAGCACTCTGAAGTCGCAAAACGACGGTTCGAAATAAGCAGTCGCGAGCGGCCGCTCTCGGCATAAAAGTAAAAACTGTATCGGATAAGTCGCTTTTCGACCAACTTTATAGTTTCGACTTCAATGTGCGTTAGAACGCACGCGACCTCGAGAGTCGCCGATGTAAATGAAGCCTTACTGCATGCGAGGCTATCCGCAGTGTGCATTTAACAATCTTCCTTTTCGCCAGGTATGTATCGAACCTTCACACAAAAAGCGGGAAAAAAGAAGTTATTCGATTTCTTTTTGTGGAACGCTGTGAGACATAGCTGGTCGTACGTCCGACATTCATGTTGCTACAAACGCTATACATCACAATAAGTCACATGGCAAGTACACACACTAGCCATGACTATATATAGTCATGGCTAATGTAGCGGTTATGAGGCATGAAGCGCGTGTATCACTTAGTCTGAGTCTGGGTCTGAGTCTTTATTCCAGACGTGCATGGCTGGCATTGACAGTGCTGTTCCAAAGTTCATGCCTATCATCGAACGTACCCATGACGTAAGTTCACCGTGGGTATCGTGGACGCTCTGCAGAAATCAAGTTTACAGGTCATAATACGGCGCACGGCCTGCGTCCCTACTTCTCCGTCCTGACTGAATATCACACAGTTCCTTATGAATTCGCCTAAGACGACTCGAAGGTAAAAGTCTTTTTCTTCTCGGTCGATTTTATCACCCTCGAAAGCTTTCCGCACCTAATGTGGTTTTGCACTACCTCCAAGATCGGCCCACTTTTGACCTAGCGACTTTGTCATGTGATGTCGTCATCATGTGACGTTACGTTATACGACGTCATCATGACGTCACAAATTTCGCGATCTGTGACATCATGACGACGATGTCGCATGATTTTCTGCATCACTTCGAGATGACGCCGCCGACGGTTACGTTTCTCGTATGGAGAAGCATCTAAGGCTTTCGCCTTAATAATGCATTCGCGATTTGGGGCCATGCACACTGCACCGATGTCGCGACCTGCAGCTTGTGCAAGCTTCAGAGTTTCAGCTGTCCAATCTTTGCGATAACGGCTGCGACATTTTGTGCAACAGCAATGCTCGAAACGTTTTTGCTGTGCACGGATGTTGTCGAAGCAGTATAAAACAAAAGGCACTTAATGCTGATATCATGGCTGCCGACACTTTAAGCCAGCAGATAAGTAGAATATGGAGATACAATTATTGACCCCAGATGGCACGTGCGCTTCGTAGGTGGTAAACGCTAGAAAATAATAAGAAAAAAAAGGGTCAATATGCTTCAATAGCTATAACCTGATATAGGATGGAATTCTTTGGTGGCTCATTGCGAATTGAGGGCAAAAAAAATGAGAGCTTCGCTCATTTTTTAAAAAATTTCCTCAGTCGGTGTTAATGATAAGGAATGTTTGGAGAAGAGCTTTCTTAATCCCAGCTGGTAGCTAAGGTAACGTTAAATTTCAAGGCTTTTAGAGAAAACCAGTTTTACAGTTGTTTCTAGTATTAGTTTCTTATTATTGTACAGCACACTTTTGCATTGATGGTATCATATTCAACTGTTTCGATCATTGCGTTTCGAGGCAACTCGTCAGTATGTAATAGGACGCATTTTATGGCCGCCGCTGTTGCAGTCCTCGGGAGAGGTGTGACGTGTGCGTGACGTTTCTCCTTTCTTTTTTTTTTCTTCTGTAATTCCGCGTGGCTGAAACTCGCGCCCATGTGAATTGCTTCCCCCTGCGAGGCATCAGCACGGATAACACGCGAGCGTCGCAGGGACGCCCACACTCCGGGGTCTTGAAAGACTCGTGATTTCCCTGGATAATCATTTTGAAGTCGAATGCACAAAACGTTCTTGCGTGAATCATTTTTTGGTGTCTAAACAGCGTTATCTTCATACTACCGCCGACTTCCGTGTGGAAGAGGCAAGGGAGCTATGACGGGGTGCTTGAAGAAGCAAACAGTGTAGCAGGGAGCAGTTTCACGACACCATTCGCGACCTTTTAGGGTTCGCTCTCAGCTGGCGCTATTCCTTACATACCACTCCGAAGATTTTAGAATTCAAAGTTGACCTAGTCGGTGAACGGTCGTCACGAATTTGCAACGTCTTTCCTTTGCATTCGCGAAACACAGGATTTAGAGGGGAAGGCTCGGATACCCTGCACCCCTCCCTCCCCCTCCCCCCCCCCCCCTTTAAATTTTGAATGCCCGTGTATGGTCGCTGACGGTCTTCAGGTACCAGACTTCCCATAAGCTGAATCCACCCTCGAAAAAGTCCCGCATCCGCCCCTGTTTAACCGTATTCGCTATATACAGGGTGTTTCAGTTATAACTTGCGCCAAGTGTAGTTTTTAAATTCGCGCACTCTACAGAAAAGCTCGAAAAAATTAATCCGGGCAGTTATTTTAGAGTAGAGAAAATAATTCGACTTTGTTGAACAAACGTTACAACTTTTCTGTTGAATATTTTTCGTTGGAATTATTAAAACTATTTAAGCAATCTTTATTAATTACCAATCTGATGGGATTGGCAGTTATCTTAGCGTGATTTAAATATTCTGACTTTTCAGAACAATACCCACAATTTTTCTATTGAAGATTTTTTGCTAGGGGTAGTAATTTAAAAGTTAATTAAGCAATGTTTGTTAATTATCTAGCTTGGCGGATTGTAAAAATTTATCCTGACGTGCTGAATACGGCTCAGAACAACACTGGCCCAATTTGACACGCGTAGCGCATACGTTTTTTTTTAAATGCTAGGTGCAAGTTAAGTGAAACACCCTGTATATAGCCTCTGGACTTTGTCCATCTCTTAACCTGAGCAAGCTTGCGAGGAGAGTCGGGTAGGGAAGCACCACCTAGATGGTGTTTGCTCTTCGATGCATCGGAGAATACACTTAATCACGAGTTGGACCGGAAAGTGCAAAATGAAATTTCGTACTTTGCTTACCGGTCAACGAAAGCGTTCTCTCGAAGCGGGCGAATTCAAAGGATCCGTTTTTGGGAGGTGCCGGCGGTTCTTTTTGCCGACTCCGGCTTTGCTTCGAACGGATGGGACGGCCGTGGCTTCAAGGTTTCAACTCTACAACTTGGTTCGTTTGGCCTTGAACTTGGCCCGAGAAGATTCGTTTGCCGGGGCTTTGTTCTTCAGGGCGCAACACCTCCGATTGTCCCTTTCCGAAACTTGCAGAACGGTTCACGTGGAACTCGTGGAATATGGTATGATGAACACTGGCGACCACGCTCAACGAGTTCTTCAGAGAAGCGGCCCGGTTTGGCGCACTCGTGACTGGTGCGCACTGAAGGGCGCGATGTTTTGCTAATAGTTAGCCCACCGGAGCATCATTTGCGCTTGTGTTTACGTAGATGTAACGCTCGCGGCGAGAAAGTCGTCTGCGCACGCGCACTGCTCGGGTGGGGGTCCGTAAACCAGCTGCCGCACCGTGATCCACTCCACTTGGTCCGAGAGACCGCGGCGGCAGCTTGTGTGCGGCGCACTTTCGTCGATATAAGACTCGGATAGGGGGCTCTCAATGTTTTTGTACTGTGTTACGAAGCTTTCACGTGTTGGAAGCGCCCCGGTCGGGTTGGGAGGAGGGAATCTGGTGTATCTGTGTGGAGGAGGACGGGAGCATTGCATCTAGAGATTAACCTATAGAGATAAACGCACCTCTTTCCCCACCCTTCCCTCTCTCGGCCGTTTAAGAGTCCTACGCCTCGAGCGTTTCTTTTTTTTTTTGGGGGGGGGGGGGGGGGGGCGAGTGCGCGTGATCTCGGCGCGATAAGCGCGCGCCTCCGCGAGCAACGCGAGGCTTATAGATTGGGAGGAGCTCGAGATCGCTCGCCTCACCGCTCCGGCCAATCGGAGCCCGCGGAATTACGAAAAGGAAATAGAAAAACAAAGAGACGTCCGTTCGTCGGTCGTTTGTTAATTTCCACGCCCCGTAATACCTTATCATCTTAGCGGTGGTGCGCATACGGAACGGTGAGCGATAGCATAAATTAATACGACGCTATATGGGCGCATGCGGGCGCAGCAGCGAACGTAGGCGCTTGCATGGTGCATGACAGCAGTAAGGTTCCAAGCACCTTGTGTTGAGTAAACACTGCTACTTTTCCGTATGGAAGCTGTTCCGTTGGTATACCTTTGTGGCATTTTGTGATTAAGCATGTCGTCTTGGAAGCTTTAGAGGAAACGAGAACTTTGCTCTCCCTAACGTATTCATACCGATTCGTTGTACAATGCAGCGTGCGCGCGCGTGTTTTTCTGTTATTATTATTATTATTATTATTATTATTATTATTATTATATTATTATTATTATTATTATTATTATTATTATTATTATTATTATTATTATTATTATTATTATTATTATTATTATTATTATTATTATTATTTCACCGGTGTCATTGCATCATACAGTTGGGCGATTCGTACTATATGCAGTAAATCTTCCAAGAATCTCAACACCTACAAAGGTATTAATGGGGGACGAGGTTATGGGAATGGTGAATTTCGTCGAAATGTTCGGTTTTTATTTATTTATTTATTTTTATTTTTGCAATCTTCAGACTATATTTTATATCGTGTTGAAATATCAGAACAAAATAAGCTGTACAAGTAGAGCAAAAAAAAATGACTTTACTAGTGTGCTATCATCAAATAATATCAGAAAACGGAGCTCTAGAAAATTCAAATCTTGCAGCTTTCCCCTAACACAGTGCTGTCATCTTGGCATCATCGTAAAGAGGAGAGATCAGAGCTTAAGGTAGCTATAGTGCTGTATTTCTCCAATGAAAAATAAAGCCTGCACCCTTCTGAGTTCCGTCCCTTTAGCTTTGAGCTCCATTTTCGTTGAGCTCCATTTCTCAGGTTTCATTTTATGTGCAGTTGCTGCCAGTCATCCCTGTGCCATTTAACAACAAATTAAAGTATAACCATTCTGTTTTCTTGCACTTAGATCTTCGAACATTGGTGAGTGCCGTAAAGCTGTCCATATTTGTCAGCACATTATACATATTTTTATAATTGACTTTTTGTAAAATTTGTTAGTAATACAATATGTCTTACTAACAATGAGGTCGCAAAATTTTTTTGTGACCTTGTTTGAATATTAAAAATAGACTAATAGTTTTACGGCACAGAATGGGCCCTTGTGAATATCCTTATGCAAACATTTTGACGAACTAATGTCTAATTCATTTATTAATTTTGGGATAACAAAGATAGGCTATCAAGTGTTGTAACTCAATAACTATAACACTTAGCACAAAGCCGATTTCAGTTATGATATCAGCGTAACAAATCACATCTGCATACCAAATTTCATTATTTTATCGCAGTAAATAACCGACATAGTTTTCATTGCCCCGTCCCCCCTTAAGTGGCTGTTTCAATATAATCCCCGTTATAGGTTAATGAGTAATTTTCTTGAAGCTGCTCGCTTGAAGTAATTCATGAAGTTACTAAATTATCAGCCCAGAAACGTAATTCATTACATTACACATTACAGTAAAAAAAGTAATTTATTACAGTAATATCATTACTGTATTTTCATTACTGCCAAATCCGAGTCTTTCTGAAGTATATTGGCTGCCGGATCATAATTATCGTTTTTGTTATCTTAGATTTTTCATTTTTGATATTTCTTTACAGTTGTTAATTTAGCATTTGTTTTCATTTGGTTAATGTTTGTTTGTTTGTTTATTTTGTTTTCTTTGTGTCGGTCAATATGAAATTATCGGACATTGTGACCCGTTACGTACAAAATGTGAGTGGAGATGACGTGTATAGGAAGACGTTGCATTCGAGATATATTGACGATGTATGTATAAGGTCCAGGCCAGCATATACAGGAAAAGCTAGAGAACCGCCGCCAGTACTACATCGTTCACTCACCGAACGGCAGCCAGGAGTTCGACACTGCAGTGTCATCGGTACGAGGTTGTATTGTACACATATGGGCGGTTCCCTCTTTTTAATCTTTCTAGGCCGCGCATTATGCACGCACTTGGTTGAACAACGCTCGCGCAGCGAGGCTCGAGCAGTTGCGAAGGCACTTCTCTGTGTAACGCGCGCAAAAGCCTTTTACGGACGCGGCTCTCCGCGTGCGTCACTGCGCATATCGCTGACGTCATCGAAACGCGGGTACGCTTTACACCGCCATTGTTTGAGAGCGACACAAGAGTCGAACGTGAAGCACCCGAGTGCAAGGACTCGCACGCGTGGCAAAGACCTCGCAACCCTTCGTCCTTTGTACAAGTAAATTCCTTGGTTTCATCGTATGCCGCAGAACTGCAATGTACTGTCTCGCAACCCTATTGTTAGGCTATATGTAGTTAGCAGAACTAAAGGCTACAGTTAATCTTTTTTTTTTAATTTATCGTCCGCCTTGGAAATTTAGCTATTCCGCAAGTTACAACTTGGTCGCAGAAACTTTAGCAAATTTTAGCGAATGGTGCTGTCGCCGGAGTAGTGATATCAGGCACGTAGCCAGGATATTTTTTCGGGGGGGGCCCAAGGCCTAATTGTTCGAAAGAAAGTCTTTCCATGGCAAAAACAAAAAAAAGTTGCCTGGGAATATAGAAGGCTGGAAAAATTTCGGGGGGGGGCCCGGGCCCCCCGGGCCCCCCCCCCCCCTTGCCTACGTGCCTGAGTGATATAATTCCAATACATCGACGCCATTGCTGCGTTTTATCAGGAGGCGATTTTTCTTTTTACGTAACCGCGTTTTTTTTTTTTTTGCCGTTGAAGCGAAGCTATCCATGTACCCTCCCCCCCCCTCCCCCCAGTTGCAGCATGTCGGCTAGTGCATGTTGACATATGTAGGCAAAATTATGGTAAATATGGGTACACGTATTGTGTGTTATAAGGTACCATGAAGCTATGGAAGCGTGAAGCTATGAAGCTATGAAGCTATGGAAGCATGAAGCTATGGAATCAAATCAACTCTCCAGTTAGCGGGCTAGGCAAATATACCTTGAAATAGCATCGCGATACGATACCAGATACTCGGGCAAGAAGTATCTGAGATGCATTTACGAGATACTACCACAATTATTATTGTACCCGATCCGATACTTTCCTGTTGTATCTTAAGATCGATACAGTGATGCTTATTGTAGCGCACGGTGTGTGTTGCGAAGGTTTTATCAAAGAAACGAGCCCTCGAAATTCCATTTTTTTCGTTCATGGCAGTATCTTAAGATACACGATACATTATTCCATGTATCGGAAACACAGATGCTGATAGGTCGTGCGAGCCGTATCGCGATACAGGTGCAATATACCCAAATAGTGTAAGATACATGTATCTTCAATACTGCCCAAGACAGCCGCCCACAGGCTAGAGCCACCGTCGATGGAGACGCTATTTCCCTTTGCTTCGCGACTAGAGTACGCAAGCGGCGTACCTTCCCACAGCCGGTCGTGCTCCCATTTGTGCAGGGAGCGCGTCGCGTTCATTAGCGCCTCCTTTCCCCGCCTTTCTCTTTTGTTTGGCTTCGCGGCGCATTTCCAGTGGCCGCACTGCGCGCTCGGCATTGGCTGATGAACCGAAGGCACGCGTCATGGGCCAGTGACGCTCCAAGCAGTGTCTATGACGTCAGCTCTCGCTTGAAACTCAGCTTTCTCGAGAACGAGGGCGCGCGCTTTCCAGTTCGAAATTTCGACCCAGGTCTTTAGGGCAGTCCTCCTTCACTTCCTTGCAGACACTGGATGGGACAACCAGCTGCCACGTCCTGGGCTGTGGACGCCACTCTCCTCTCCTTATCTCCCCCTCTCCACTTCCCATCTCTTCTGCCCTCGGTTCCTCAAGAAGCTGAGCCGTGCCTTCCTTGATGCCGCGAGTCTGGTTGAGCGGTTTTAAACCCCCTCGCCACGGCGACGAAGTCGCTTCTCCTGCTGCTTTGTCGCGAGTCTCTTAGTCTCTTTTGTTCATTCTATATATGTATCACCTTTGCTACCCCTTTCTCTCGGAGTGTTTCGAGTGAGGTGCCCTCAATGGAGGGACATTCACCGCGCACTCCAAACACAACTTCCTGATCTTTTCACGAAGAACTGCAGAAATCGCGTCTTTTTCTCACCTCAACCTCACCTCATCCTTATGCTCCACCGCTTCTGCTCAGTAGAGCTGGTTTACGGGCAGCACCTGTTCGTTTGCAGTGTATTGGTGAGGGGCCCTTTGAAGAAGTTACAGGGTCACTGTATGCAATTGCATTCCAATTATTCTCCTTTTGGCGATTCGTCATTGGTCCAAACGACACTCTGTCGTCTTAATTCCCAACATAGGATGGCCATGAAGGGGGGAAAACAATGAAATCGAGGGAATGCCATCTTATAGCATCTAATTGACTGACACTGCATTGCGTGTTGTTAGTTGGCCCGTAGCCAGGGGGGGGGGGCACTTGCTGAAGGCCTTGACTGTTTTAGAAAAACACATATTTTCATTATGTATTTTCGGTAAAACACCCCCCTCCGTCGGAATTTCGAAGGTGGGGGGTGGAGGGCGGGCCTCTAGGGCACCCCCTGGCGACGGGCCTGTAGTCGACCCTGCGCCGTTGTCGTTGCGCAGCTCATCGAAAGGAATGGCGACAAATGAGAGGCCGCGCTGTGTGCGAGGAGAGGAGGTGCGCCGGAGAGACGGTGACCAATGCGAGGCGACGCTGGACGCCAGGAGGAGAAACGCGGTGGAGAGGAGGCGACCGGATATATATACTAATTTACGGACGGGTTTCGGTGCCGCCATATTGGGCTGTTAACCTTGCCGTTTTGTGTCTTGAACAACTAAACGAACAGTGATACGGTGGACACATACGCATGAAAACGGTTGGGTTGGTGCATTCGATGTTTCATGACCTTATGCAATTCACGTCGCGATTACAAAAAAGTAACAGGAAATGCGTTTAACAACCCAAGGTGGCGGCGCCCATATGTCTCGCGTAAAATGGTCTATAAGAGCGGGGGTTTACATGTACCAAGGCCTTTCCGAAGATGGGCAAGACTTCTCGGGCGCCCGATGAAGAAACCGCTCTTCGCGAGCGGTTTCTTCCTCGCCGAACACGCGTTCCTGAATCGGCCCATTCATTGTCGCATTCTATGTGAGTGACAATTAAGGGTCGCTTCAACTCAAACACGCCGGATCTCGCGTTGCCCTGTTAATCTTCAAAATATTTATTTCAACCTCTGGATGTCTATGGTGCAACATATCCGGGCGATGCCCCAACGCAATCATGTGGTTTTTGGGCGTAAAATCCGAAGCGTTATTAACGCGAAAGCCTTAGATGCCTCATCAAACGCGAAAGTTGACCGTCGGCGGCGTCAACACGAGTGACGCAAAATATCCTCCTCGCGCGATGACGTCACCATGTGACGTCGTCATGACGTCACTGATCGTCACAATTGCGTGACATCGGCGTGACATCACATAACGTGACGTCACGTGATGACGTCGTCGAATGACATCGTCGCTTGGTCAAAGGTAGGCCGATCACGGAGGCAGTGCAGAACCAGGTTAGGTGCAGAAAGCTTTCGGAAGGAGGCGAGGGAGGATCAATGCATCGACTGAGAAGAGCCAGGATAGGAGTCGGATGTACATAGTGAAAATTTCCAGCGCGCTACTAGGAAACGAAAGACGACGTAGATAGAGCCAGAGGGGACAACACAAGCGCGCTTGTGTTGTCGGCTCCATCTACGTCGTCTTTCGTTTCCTAGTAGCGCGCTGGAAATTTTGACTGAGAAGAAAAAGGAGATGGCTTTAGTCTTCGAGTCGTCTTGGGCGGGTGCATGAAAGGGACCCTGTGAGTATATATTATTAAGGAAAGCTAGCCATGGGGCAGAAGCGCAAGCTCCATGAATGAAGGTTTATTGCGCCATCGACTGCGAGTATTTTCTTTCAACGAGTCGCACCTTGTTGCCCGCCGGTCCGCCCGATAGTGATAATAGTCTTTTACCTCCTGCCTGCCGTGTCCTTGGACCGTAGCCAATCAAGCCCACTTCGAGGAGGTGTGATGATATCGTTTGGAGATGTCTTAAGGAGAGGCTTCGAAACACGTCTCGAAGCAGCGGACGTAGCCACATGTTCGCTTATTCTTTCGTTTTTTTTTTCTTATTTGTTATTATTGAGGGCCCTGGAGGAGGTGAGATAGAAGCGGCAATGTCCCCGCATGATTGCCAAGGTGGGCATTGATCTGGTGCCATGATTGGCCCGATAGTGAGAGGGACCGAAAGATGAAAGCCTCTGCTCGAAATCTTGTGATCTCCTCCTTGAGAAACGTAACCTATACAGAGAAGCAAATGCCCTCCTGTCCTTCTTCTAACTGCGCTGCGTTGTAAGCTATTTCACGAAGTCGCCAGCTCTTGAGCCAGGAGTAAACGCAGTCAACAGAGAAGCTTGGAAGAAAGCTTGGGCCGCCACGGTGGTAGACTGGTGACGGTGCTTGATCGCAGCGCTTCCCCCTCTTACTACGTCAAAGAATGGGGCAGACATTGTGCCCACCCTCCTCCCCCCGTGCGCACGCCTATGGCTGATCCCGAAAGTCGTGGGTTCGAACCCGACCGCAGCGGTAGCATCTTGAAGGAGGCGAAATGCTAGAGGACCATCTTTAGGTGCACGGTAAAAATACCCCAGGTGGACGAAATTTCCCGAGCCCTCCACAACGGCTTCCCTCACAGTCATATCGTTTTGGGACGTAACACCCCGACTAATATATTATTTATATTACAACCATGTCGTGTTCGTTTGAACCGTCCTGTGAATACCTTACGATGTTAGCTTAGCGGTTACGGCTTTGTTCTGCATTGTACGAGGGCGCCGGTTCGATTCCCTGCGGTCACATTTAGACGGGAGTGAACCGAAATACCTATCCGTGCATGTCAAAAAGCTCCCTGTGGTCAAAGTTTATCCGAGGTCCCTCAGTACATTGTGCCTCATGTATGTTGATTTGGCAAGTAAGATTCCGTAATTAATATTAACCTTTAAGTATCATATCTCATTCCGTAGTGTGCACTCTTTCGTGGTTCTATAAAGCCACTTCAGCTCCGGTTGGATTCTTTCTTTCCGAGTGTTAGAAACCACAGCGTATTGAGACTTTACCAAAAGACCCGACTTCGTCAGCGATTACAATCTCTTACCAGCTAGTTCTCATTGTTCGCATATTGCGCGTTCGCACAAGACCCACGCAGAGAAGGGCAGTCCCAAGTTGCGATAACGTTCTTATCGCTTAGCCGTTGTGGTAGATGGATCGGGTGATCTTGGCAGAGTAACGTTGCATTGAAAGAGAGCGTGTGTGCGACGAATCCCCTTTATCGGATTTGTTCTGTTATCTTTCTTGCGATTTATTTTCTTTCTTTTCGACGTGGCTTGACGGCACACCGTGGACATGATTGTGTCCTCATAGACGTGGTCTTCTGCGCTTAGCCGTGCAGCGTAAATTTGCTATCCATCGGTGATTTTAAAAAAAAATCTTGGTTTTTACGTGGCATAACCATGCTATTATTATGATGCTCACCGTAGTGGAGAACCTCGGATTAATTTTGGCCACCTGGAGTTCTTTAAATTGAACCTAAGGCCAAGTACACTGGTGTTATTGCATTTCGACTCCACTGAAATGCGGGCACAGTGGCCGGGAATAGAACCCACGCCTTCGAGCACTGCGTCACTATAACTGTCGGCGTGTGTCTTGCGGGTCCAGGCATATGCGTAGATGTAGGTCCTTAATCATACTTGAAAAAACCAGCGCGGTGACGACGGAGAACACACCGAAGAAAGACACAGGACAAGCGCTTGGTGTGTTCTCCGTCGTCACCGCGCTGGTTTTTTTCAAGTATGCATCGATTCCAACTCGCCCACCTGTCTACCTTACTGCAATTTGTTCTTAATCGATTCTCTGATGGCTCTCTGCAACGCATTTTGCAGATATATCGTATCCTGGCAAGTGCTGTCTGTCATGGCGTGGATATTAGGCTATCTATCCTGAGAAAGAAAGTGATGAAAAATAAATCATTCAAGGTACTTTACCTTAGCCGTATGGCTGTCCGCTTGAGGAGCTTCCAAGGCAAACTAATATAGCCGTCTAGCATGGGCTTCTCACCAGACAGTGTGGCGCTCGCCTCGGTCCCCAAACGAGGTCTTATAGACGGCCTTTAAAGAGTTCCCGCCAATTTGGAGACCCTCCAAGAAGCCGCCGCGTCTTTAGGCCGGTTCCGCAATGACCGGCGCTTTTTTTCCACAACTCGCTCCTTCGCACCTTTTCGATTTTTAGTTGTTCTTTTGTTTTCTTTTTAGAAACCGTTTAGATCGTTCGACGGGTTGGTTCCCTTCGTGCTCTAAGTGCCTCGCTTGGGGAGTTCTTGTTTTAGAACCGCGTGGTGCGCTTGTCTGGTCGTCGTCTATATGGTCTGCGGCGCATCGCTCATCAGTCGGCACAGTTTTTGAAGAAACCTCAAGCCTCAACACTGCAAGTCTGCTTGTACCGTACGTTGACCGAGACGAGGGTAAGGGGGCTGAGGTGCGAGACGACTTGTGACAAGTCCAACGCGTCTTGCGTCGCGTCGTCGTCGCACGGTACAAGAACCGCGGCATAACGTCTGTTTTCTTCGAGTGTCGCGAGGATTTATTCGAGCTTTTTCGTGTATAACTTTCGGGTGCACTGTAACTTGGACGAGTGGGGCATATATAACAAACGCGACGGTCTGCGTGGGACTGCTCTCCTGACATTGCCCGAAATGAGTCACAGGGTTCCTATAGCAGTCGGATACAATTTAAGAAGTCCGGAGAGGCCCCATCCAGACGACCGAAGCGCGGCAGCCGATCGCCTCCGCGACCAAAGAAATAGTCCCGCTCATGCACGCGCCGACGTTCTCCGAGGGCGGAGCCACCGGCCGTCCCGCTCATGACGTCAGTCCTGAGTGCGCGCCCATTGGTGCAGGCTTGTGTTCATCCGCCTTTGAGGAGGAAATGCCGCTGCCTTTTAAAGTTGTACCCGACTATAGTGCGTTCGCCTAAGACGATCCGATGGTGAAGGCCATGTTCTCCTCCCTCTACAGCTTTTTTTTCCAGTTAATTGTGTTGTACTGGTAGGTTATGTATTCGAGTGTCGGCATGGACTCGCACCACGGATGTAACCGAGTGAAGGAAGCAGCATCCGTGGAGAGTTACGTTTTGAGATAACGAAGCCAAAAGCCAAAAACTTCGACGACGCTTGAGCTTCGCCTTCAAGAGTAGAACGCCGCGATAGCGTAATCGGGCCACGTGTGCACCGCCTTCTCAATCGCTAGCTGACATTGCTTCTCGGTTGACACCACAACCGTGCCTCAACAAAACGAACGTCTGCACGCGTAAAATTGGCCGTTTCCAACTATCCTATATATATAATACGTTTGGGAAAGTGCCCACTACGCCATAATTCTTACTTTTTTGCGAATTTGCGAAGTACCCACTACGCGTCCGTAAGGCAACGCGCGCACCACCTGCACAGTTTGTTGATGCTGTCGCTGCTGCCGATGGTGATCATTAATTATGCCTGAGCGCTGTGTAGTGGGTGGGCCATTAAACCACCCACTCGTTGCGCAGTTCACATGTTTTCATGCCTGGTGCGATAATACGCTCTCCACTTCTCGCTTGACCACCACTTCTCGGTGTGCTTCCTTGTTTCTCTGCTGTTCTTTTTCTTTTGGCACAATCTCCCGCCAACAGTCGCGGCACAATACGCCACCACGGGCACGCGACTTTAATCGCGTCCTGCGATGCGGTGAGGTTATCGTCAATGTGACCATCAACCAAGTACGCTGCACACGCACGCCTCGGCTCCTAAATCAAATATTGCTGTCACAATATAGACGCTTATGTCGGTCGCTTGCTTCGACAGTGTGACATCAATGTCGCTGCCGAACAGTCACGTGGGTGCTGTTTGCGCGACCGAGGCACTCCTTTCATGTTTTCCCATACACTCAACACTGAGATAGTGAAACGGGAAAGCTGTGCTTAGCTGCGCCTGGGGACTCAGAAAAAAAAAAGAGAGAAAGAAAAGAAAAGGTTTTGTTGTGCCAAAAATACGACATCCTGTGTGCCTTCCCTCTCGAAAACGGAAGCACTGCGCGCACCATTTGTTTGCGCTGATTGCAGCCGCCCTGTGCTTGTGTGTTTCTGTGTCTGTGTTGCGTGCGAACGCGGTATTAGGACACCGCGCCAGACTGGGCATGCCTCCTCTCCTGGACGGCTTGCATTGTAGTCCACGTGCCTACGCGAAACTTTCACGTTTTGTTGCTTTTTGCCTGACGTTAACCTCTTCACCTTCGCTTCTCTGTATCCGAGCTGTCCTTGTGCAGTACGGGCGTTTTTGTAACGATAGAAACAGGAAGCGGCCTCTACTGCTGACGGTTTATCTACCGTGCTGGTTTTGGACCCTTTGGTTGGTTGCATCGACATGTAGTTATCCGATCCATTTTTAGTATTCGTTTCGTAACAATGCGACAGGCATTGAAGTAGCTGTGACGCGGTTATGTGGAGTAATGTGCGGCGAAGGGTCAGGGACATATGAGCCACAGAGTTTCAGAATAGCACACTAGAGGGAAATGTGGCGCTAGTGTCTATGGGAGCTGCAGCGCGTGACGCTTCAGTCAGCACGGGAGTGATGGGTAGTGCATGGATTTGCCTAAGCTTTGCTCTTTACGCTCCGTGTGGTCTGCAGCCGCTTCGTCGCAAGACGAAGTTCAGCAAAAGTTCAGCACTCTCACTTCACCACCTTGGACGTTTTAGGCTCGCCAATTCAAATCAGCTCACGAGGTTCAAGCCATTGTTTTATCCGAAACGAAAGCCAAAACACAACAATAAACAAATCCACAAGTGCGTTTGAAACCGCAAGCACGAAGACTAGGCAAATCTATGTACTACCCATCATTCCCATGGGGGCTGAACAATCGCAGAGCGACAGTTTCAATAATGTAGAAAACTATGATTTGGACGACCGCGTTCCTGGTACGTCGGTTGAAGACGCCATCTTTAATATGTTGGCTTCGCAACATATCCCATGATCGTGAAGCGACGATTGCGTGACCCCCAGCTGATACAGCGTGCTTCGGCCGTCATACCTGTTGGGGGCCACGTTCAAGAGCTCACAACAAGGGAGAGCTCCGTATCGTCGACGAGCACGCTATTTTGCTGTTATGTAATCGCGCTCATTCACGAAGTTTCGAGAGGGATGCGATTGGCTCGGGAGTCGGGGACATGTGACGGCACGGCCAATGCAACCTTGTTGATCGCTTGAGACGGACGCCCGCCGCTAAAGAGAAACCGTCAACGTTTGTCCCTTATAGTGTATAGGAACAGCTAAGCTCGATTGGATTAATGTAACACCTTTAAGGCGAGAGCCTTGGATGCCTCGTGAAACGCGAGAATTGACCGTCGGCGTTGACAACAAAAGGTCCAAAGAAGTCACGTGATCACAGATGTCGGCGTTGTCGGCGTCAACACGAATGGTCCGAAAGGCACATGATCAACACGAAAGACACGTGATCAAAGATGACGTCATGCTAACGTCATCTGTGACGTCACATATCACCTCACTGATGTCACCACATGACCGCTTGGTCAAAGGTGGGCCGATCCCGCAGGCATCGCGACACCACGTCAGGTGCAGAAAGCTTTAAGAGGGGGTAGAGGGGGGGGGGGGGTTGAGTACAGTCGACTGCATAAAAGATTATGTGAGTTTTATAGGGCAGCCATTAGTTGATGGCATTCAGTAGATCCCGGGCTTAACCGACAAGGGCTCGTTGCCATATACGCCAGTCCTCTTGTGGCTCTGTGTAGGAGGGTAGCCTCTCTTGCAACACACGGCTGATGCAGCGGTTTCCAAAGTGAACGAGGGTTTCTGGGG
Source organism: Rhipicephalus sanguineus (assembly GCF_013339695.2). Taxonomy (NCBI): domain Eukaryota; kingdom Metazoa; phylum Arthropoda; class Arachnida; order Ixodida; family Ixodidae; genus Rhipicephalus; species Rhipicephalus sanguineus. The sequence continues at coordinate 45,558,392 of NC_051184.2, read as the reverse complement.
TGGTAATTTACAAAGCGCGAATTCATATTCCATACTTCCTTTGCTTTTTTTTTTAACACGCTTTTCGTCATTGACTCGGAAGCCGCTGTACTTCGTGCCGGCGTTGTCACACAAATCGACCACTCCGTTGCGATGAATATTAAGTGTGGAGTAAAAGTTAATACTTGTAAACTTAAAATTTTACTAGTATTGCTACTTGAAAAAGCTTCTACCTCTGGTGATTCTGCGAGGTAAAAGTCTCGGGATGACTGTGCTATCCTTCTGCTCACCTTGCGGACAAACATTATGTTTGTTTTGGCCAAATAAGTTTTAAGTATTTACGACTCATGATTAGGCCGACACGGGTCATCAAAGACGCCCGACGTAGCGCATAACAGTTCCTGGAAGGGCTGCCTCTTCTTTACCGTTCTTGCTCGACACGTACACAACGCATACACACACGCTTTTCCGTAGACCCTACTCAGGGAGCGGCCTCGCGATAAGTTGCATACTAAGAAACACGTTGCATATCATCGGGGCCATTGTGACGGAGACGCGTGTGACCGTGACGAGGCGACGGAGAGCCCGGTTTGTTTGCGGCCGACCGCGCGAAAGCGTGCGTAGTATGTAAAGAGGGCCCCACACTGTTTGTTTTGCCCTTGCTTCGGCAAGACGTCACAGAGGTCTGTCACGCTGTCGCGGACTTGTCACGAGTCTTAGGGCACTCTCCGCTGCAATCTCACGCCCTAAACGTTCCACGCGTCCCATCACCCCCCCCCCCCCCCTTAACGTGGCGTGATCGCTTTAGTGGGTGCCAGGCTGAACCCCTTGTGCTGCTGTTGGGGACGGCGCGTGTGATGTTATCGCGGGCCCGTGCCAGGAAGCTTCCGACTCGATAAGGGCGGCCCTCGATGCTCTAAGGTCAAGTCACTGCCCTAGTTGACACTGCGATGTCTGCGTTGTGTACATACAATGAGAGCGTCTAGAACGGCTTGCGTCGTTGTGGTCGGAAGATAAGAGATGGGCGCTGTCGTGTTTTTGATGGATTCGGGTGGATTGCTGTGGAATTGAGGTGGAGTATCGGTGAATTCTGGTGCTATATAGCGCTGTTCATTCCGACAGATTTTTAACGCGATTGCGTTTAAAGAGCCAGTGTCGCATAAACTTCGGCGTCGGCGGTTGTGAGCGAAAAATCATCATTGTCCATGACCGAAAAATCGCCATGGATGCAAATATTAAAGAATGATGTACCCGAGGTGGAATCGAACCCAGGCATTCGGCGTGGCAAGCAGTTGTTCTACCACAGAGGAAATCAAGGCTTCGACGGACACCCGTCTGGTCGGGAATAATAATTGAATAAAAAGACGAGGACGCCGACCACAAGAGAATCAATATGTATTGACGTTTCGGCAACCTGAACGG